>NW_014577547.1:1962-15045 GCF_000485595.1 Priapulus caudatus | reverse complement strand
CGTATGCGTATGCGTATGCGTATGCGTATGCGTATGCGTATGCGTATGCGTATGCGTATATGTATATGTATATGTAGGTATATGTATATATATATATATTTGTTTTTTTTGATCGAGTATTATTAAGATTATATTCCTTTAAATGGTCCCAGAGTCTATACTGGCAAACATATACAGGCGACCATAAACATTCGCGCGCAGGCATGCACATTATTTATTTAAGCGCAATATACTGTTGCAGGCTAAGTGAGGAGGTCTGGAGAATTTTATTTCACTTTTACGATAGTGTTTACAGCAATCGCGGTCAAGGCCTCACCTCTTCATCAGCGTGCGAGTTCTCTCTTACATTACGTTGCATTTGACGGGAAAAAAGATGATTAGCTACTAAAGGATGGTTAGTCGTCAGTCTAGACTGTTAGATCAGTCAATAACTGATCGGGAAATCTTGTCAGCCAGCCTTCGAGGGAGACTGTCATAAAAAGGATGCTGAGGCAGGATGGTGCGTGGAAGATACATAAGTCAATAGAACAATGCGGTAATGCGTGGGTGCTTACGTCCTTTGGTGCAGGGGAGGGCAGGGGTGCCGTAAACGCAAAAACAAATTCGGCAGAACGAGATTTATTAAGGGGTCTAGTTTGAAATATTAAGAAGGAGGGGAGTACTTGTACATGCTCCTAGTGCAGTTCAGCCTATAAAGCAACAGGCTACTTGGTTCAGGGATGACTCGATCGTTGAAAGATGACGACCCGTCGCACTTCCTCTGTACCATACCGAGCGACGCTGTCCATCCCCTATAGCCCGACCGGTGCACGTGCCTGCTCCCAGTGATTTGTGCTGAGAAATTGCACCAAGCCACAGCTGCACTTCCAACCCAATCACAGTGTCGCCAATTGGTTCATTAATGGCTGAGTTGGTTGTGGACATGCTACGGCCTGGCGTTGATAGCCCGAGGTTAGGTTCGCGCAACCTGCCGTAATTGTTGATACGAAACACGCACTTTATCAACTCCTTCAGTTTCTGGCGTATTACAGCTAAATTTATCGAAATTGTAGTGTGTAGACAGATCATTAGACAGATGTAGGCAAAGATTAATTGAAAATGAGAGATGGGAAGCAGAGTGTTTAGATGTGTACAAATAGGGGGTGGATGGGGAGAAAGTGTGGAGGTGGTGAGGGGAAGTGCATTATGGGACAAAAACTAAATAACGCATTGTGTAATAATAATTTCATTGGTTAATTCGTTGGTTAATTTATTACCATAGAAAACTGTAATTACATTATTTTGTGTGTATATACAAATGCACATTGGAACCATAGATGCATTTGATTGCAATGCACAAACACGCGCCGCTCGCGCACACACACCCGCACACACATCCGCACACATACCCGCACACACACATACACACACACACACCCGCACGCACGCACCTACGCGCGCGCACACACACACACGCGCGCGCGCACGCACATACACACCCCCACACGCACACACGCACCTACGCGCACACACATTGGCGCCACATACATAATTATTAAACATGTTATATTATCTCATAAACATGTAATATATTTATATCTATATACTATCTATACATGAGATCAGACATAGATGGTAAATCGCATGCATTTTACTGCCCACATATATTGTCATTTACCAAATATTATAAACTAATATTCTTTTCAGCATTGAATACCATAAAACCGCTGTATGTCCGGATTATATAATTTTCAATATCCGAACCTAATCTTATGCCATAAATGAATTTAGCGACACACTCTAAAATCGTCGGTAAACCATAGTTCCCGTTTAATTTCTAGAGCGCAGACTGTCACATCGTTTATGGAAGGTACGACGACCAAGTTTCTTCAGTAACCACTTAACTGTAATTTAGTTTATGTTATCACAAACCGAGTAGGCCCATCAGTAAAACGCAGCAGTGTTAGAATATTCCGAACTGATGTTAGTTAGATATAGCGCATAAAATTACAGAATCAGTTCAGACTATAATACATCAGCTAATAGGGAAGATACAGGGATCGCGATAACCCCATATAGATATATATATATATATATATATATATATATATATATCTATATATATATCTGATGCGTCGTCATTTATAGCGGAAACTTTCTTCAAGGTGACGCCTTTGTGCCCGCCGACACTGACCTGTGCAAAAGCTCATTGACATTTTACAAAAAAACGAGGAAATTATCTGCCTTTATCAGCAACGATGTGCGATCTAGAAGCTTCATACAAAAATCACAGGATAGTCACAAAATAGATAAATCACAAAATCGTATGCCGTTGCACCCAAGCACCCCTATATCACAACCTATAGTGCTCCGAAAGCAAATATTATATATTTCTATAATAATTTTATATAACACGCAAAAGCTTGTCACAGAATGTCGATACCCTATCCTTCTCAAGAAGCCAAAGGGCACACATGATTATCACAAACGTTGTCGCACAATTCGTGTTCGACACGTGCCCACACGCCGTACGATTGAAATGTGCTAAATGAAATAAGAACGAATGCAGCTCTCTTTAGCCGAGTGTGAATCTAAGCCGGGCGCACACGTGGCGATTTTTATCGACAGTACTGGCGATTTCTATCGACAGTAATATCGATAAAAATCGCCACGTGTGCGGCACCCGGCGGCGAGTTTTTAAATCGTAGGATGGCGACTGAAGATTGATAAGTTATTCGTGCTTTAATACCCTGCTCCTAACCCTAATCCTAACCCTAACCCTAATCCTAATCCTAACCCTATCAGTCGCCATCCTACGTCACCATCAGTTACCGTCCTATCCTTCAGTCGCCATCCTACGATTTAAAAACTCGCCACCCGGCGACAATGCAACCATCTGTCAGCAACATACCACTGTATGAACTGTACGTGACCTGTTCAAACCACACCACGGGCGCTGCCATATTTGATCACTTGCTTTAAATCATGCATTTGATTGGTTAATCCAAAAACTGTTGCCTGAATCTGTCGCCTGGTCAGCGCACACGTAGCGATTGTTCAGCGACTTGGCAACAAATATCAAACGTGTTGATATTCCAGCGGAAATATTTTCTGGCGTCAAAATCGCCGACGCCGTGCAGCGCACACGTGGCGATTTCTCGGCGATTTTGTTGCTGGCAACAAAATCGCCAGTACTGTCGATAAAAATCGCCACGTGTGCGCCAGGCTTAATGTCGATAAAAATCGCCACGTGTGCGCCAGGCTTAATGTCGATAAAAATCGCCACGTGTGCGCCAGGCTTAATGTCGATAAAAAACGCCACGTGTGCGCCGGGCTTAAGTCTGTGACCATAATTATGTCGTCGCTGTTACAGTAATGCACGAATGTGACCCAATTCTGTAAAAAAAATACTTCGCAGATGCACGCACGCGTGCTCACGCTTAGTGGAGCAGGTACTTATTAAGAGAAGTCCGGGTATTGGTAACGCGGCTTTTGCTTGTACGACGAGGTCCCATATGAGGTGCAGGAGAAGCGAGGATCAGCGACGTTGTATACTGCCGGGTACATATTAATCAATCCCAACTTCAGGTACTTCCACGTCGTCTTGCAAAAACGCCATGCGTTCTTCTTTATCTGTGAAAAGTATATGCGGTGTTGATGCGATCGTGAGTCACGGGGGGGGGGAGGTGATGCTTGTGTTATATGTACCTCACACAAATGTACTCATATCTAAACGTACTCAAGGAAACTACATGGAAAAGGTCACGTTCGTTCAGTTTCAGTAATACCACTCATAGCACAGACGCACGCACGCACACACATACACACGCACATGCACGCACGCACGCACACACGCACGCACACACACACATAACCAGCAGCGCCGTGCCGCACAGTCCCAACCTCACACACACACACACACCACATGCAAGCACACACCACACCACACAGCACACACACACACACACACAACAACACACACGGCTGCGCGGACCACCACCACAACAACCTCACGTGGGCGGCACACGGCAGCGGCCACGACATAACCAAACAAACAAAGCCTACGACACACAGCACGACACACACTCCACACACACCGACACACACAACACACACACACACACACCAGCTACAGCACAAACACACACACAGGCGCCGCCGAGCATCCGGCGCCCACATGCACCACACACGCAACACACAACACACACAACGACACACGACACACAAGGCACAAACACACACCACCCACCACACGCACACACACGACACATCACACACACACACACACACCACACAAACAAGACCCAACACACACGACGATACAAAACAGACGGCCCAACAGCACACACCAAGCAGACCGCCAACACACCATCCACATAACCAACAGACAGACACACACACCACCTTATATCGGCCATATCGGCCACAGGCACTTAGAGCGTTTCAATAAAATATAATGCTAAATAAATACGAAATTTATTTACTACCAAAGTCTTAATGTTTCTATACTCTCTTTCACCTATTATTGCCGACAATTTCCTGCAAATGCCGTCCAAATGCTCATCTGTAACAAACGCTGGCTGCCGCCATGGCTGCCGCTGCACACTGACACATAACTATATATGCTCATGTGCAGCAATTAGAACAAACGCTGGCTGCCGCCATGGCTGCCGCTGCACACTGACACATAACTATAATATATTTACATGGCAATTAACATGGCAAGCGCATCGCTCTTAGCGGAACGAACGCCGACTGACCTTTTTCTTCGTAGTTGCGGATTTCTTTGGCGTGGTGCAACCCGTCTTCTGGTTTATCGAATTCTCGATGCTGACTATGCAATCAGCTGATTCGTACAACACACAGTTCTTCTCCGCAGGAATGGTAATGAACGTCGCTGGTATCTTTGGTCTGTCGCTCGCTGCGCCGTCGCCATCGTCGTCGTCGCTATCGTCATCGCTATCACCGCCAGCATGTATTACGGCACTCGCACGGACCGCGGTTTCGTTGTGTGTGTTTTGCACCATCTCGGTATTGATAGCGCAGTAGTCATCGCCATCGTCGTCGTCATTTTCACTTTGTTCTTCGACGATGTCGGAAAGGTTGCCGTCGAAGCGATCGTTCTCAAACTTGCCGTACCGCGTCGCTCGCTTCCAGAACTTCAGCTTCTTTCGCCTCCACTTCTTAAACTGCATCGTGTATCGCCGATCCGCGAGAGCAAACGCGCCCAAGATGTCAGCCGCCCTCAGGTGATGCGCGTTTGTATGTGCTCCCGGCAGCGATCATAACACCAACAGCGATATGCGAACGTTGGACCTGCCCCGATGATGGGATAGTTATAACAACACACTACAACAAGATAGCAAGCGATCGTGCGCCCTCTAGTCGAATCGCGACGCGGCCTAAAACAGCGACGCGTGCCTACAGTGGTGATCCACCAAGTATCAGTTGCCCAGCAGGTTTATGTACACATATTGTTATGCTTTGCGTTCTTTCTTTTCGCGCAAAAGAGCTCGATCTCCACGATTGTTTATCTTAGTACAGGTATGCAACAATATGTACTAAGACGCAACTTACCAATTAACACGTACACGCGTCGCATCGCTGCTGTCAAAAACACATTGCTCTCCTTGCGAGCCCAGACTGGCCGCGGGCCAGTGCAAAACACGGCGAAGAGTCGCAAATTCGTCTGCGATCACAACGCATAGTGGAATTCGTCACTCATTTGCGCGTATATCGTCCATGGTTAGGTTCAGCTGATCAGTGCAGCACGGCTTACTACGTGTTTTCGAGGGCACGAGGACACGCATGTATAGCAGGCTAGCAGCTAGACAATAATATAAGTCCACCAGTGTTCTCGACTGGCTGCGAGCCAGAACAAACCAAAAAAAGTTTCTTCGCTGCATGGTGCCCTTACGCTCATAGGGTCTATGTCCCCCAGGGTACTGCCGGAACGTACCCTGGTAACTATCTAGCTGATATGGTTAGGGTTTGGGTTAGGGTTGGGATTAGGGTTGGTTGGGATTAGGATTAGGGTTAGGGTTAGAGTTAGGGAGTAGGCGTAGGCGACTCCCTAGACTCGTTAGTGGAGTAGGCGAGGCACGGTCCGGCATATTAGATAGTAGTATTTAGTACCAGGGTACGTTCCGGTATACCTGACCGTACCCAGGGTACGTTCCGGCAGTACCCTGGGGGACATAGACCCTATCAGCTGTACTTACATGCGTTGGCATGCAGCCCAGGTGGCAGGCGGTGATCCGGTTTGAACAGCGACATTATCCCTGTTGAAAAGGGAAGGGTCTGGGAGAGCGCTGGGTTCTGGTAAACAAATAGCCGTTGTATGTTTAGGAGCACACATCTCGCTGATATTTAGAGCGTGAACCCGAAACGAAGAGCCCTCGTTCGCATGATATACGTACATAGGCTGCATGGCGCTGAGTTTAGCGATCAACGCGTTTTAGTTTACTGTTACCGATGGCGATCAGGCGATTGCACACATACATGCAGCGATGCACGTTCCGTAAAAAGCTGTCACGCTGCCTTACGATAAACATCGCATAAGTTGACAGATCGTGAAGATGATGCCTTCTCATTTCTAGACGCGCGTCGTACGGCGATATGCGGTCGAGAGCCATTCGGTGTAAAATCTCGATCCACGAGTGATTCTCTTTGTTCGACGTTTCATTCCGGCTGTCGCCTCTTGCAGTTTTATTTCAGCTCATGCAGTCGGTAAACAATTTTACGCGGGCTGACGCTACATGCAGCTAGTTCACCTGCACTCGCGCTGTACGTTTAAGGCCATGCTGCGGTTCTTAACCTTTTTGGAGACCGCAGTTCTAAGCAAATTAAAACTAAGAATATGTTTCACGTACACCCTTTGTCTAGAAACGCAAGAGGAATATAGGACTTATAAGTAAAGATTTATAATACCACAATTACATCAACGAGACCAGGGTTTATGTGTTCTTCATTATATTATATTATGTTAGATTCTAGGATTTTACTGCATACAACTGTACTTACTGTATAACAAATCGTCTATACCCACACGTATTTGTTACCAGATACCTAATTTAATTGTTATAATTAACAGTAGTTATATCGCACCGCGGCGCATTCTTCTGGTTCACCACACATAAAACATACCATTAACCCATCAAAAACACAAACTTAGAGTGTACCCTCTTTTGGGTTCACACCACTAAGACCAACAGCGCCACCCCCGCTCTCCAGGTGATAATGCCTCTATTTGGTTCAAGGATTTAGCCTCCATGACGATCAGCACTCGATGTGGCCAATTCACCCGGGTCACACCGTGCAGCACATAGGCCCCTCACCTTGGTGTGTCCTACGCGCAATATTATTCACTCAATTATTAGTACTTACGTATTCCACTAGTGGATTAGTATTGTATTAGTAAATGTAGGTTCAGGGGTTAGGGTTAAAGGATTAAGGATTACGGTGGCGGTACCGGAGATCTAGGTGCGATTGGGTTAGAGTCCTTGATGGCTCTGGACCTTCATGGATATCTGTCCCACAATCATAGTTATTAATTTTCCTGTGGACTCAACCACACCTATATTAGAAGCCCGCTATCCAATATATAGTAGTCAGGGAAATATTATCCAGATACATCTGGCCAAATCTGGGAATAAATTCCTTACCAAGAACATTTCTTCACCAATGTGCTTTGTAAAGGTGTGCTACTAACAAGTATTTCAAAGAACATATTCAATTTACTGCGTAATATTTTCAACTTCTCATAGGATACCCGGTAAACAGCTGTCTGAAAGTTGGGGTACCCGGAAAGGTTATCCGGGAAAAAATGAATTCTTTTTATTATTGATTCATGCCTTAACGGTCCAGCCTTGGCCTGAGGATGCTAGAACTAAGGGGGTTTTTCAATAAATTCTGAAGTTGAGTAAGGCGCCAAAAGCAATTGATTTTGTTTTGCCAAAACACAGAACCCCAAAAACCACTATCCTTGTCAGAAAAAACGGAAACATCCCCTTTTTTCGCACTCGTCGCAAAACCCCTTTCTGTTTATTGTGTCTCTCTCTAGTTACCTGGAAATGTATCTGGAAGTATGTTACTATGTCATGGGAAGTGGTCGAACTACTGGAATAAAAATATTCAAGCAACCCTATAATTCCGTATTTCACGTTGCTCTACGGGTAGGTTGTCTCATCGATCCTAGCACCTCAATGGGGCTTGCCCTGTTCCCAATTCGGCTTACACTCACTTAGACTTTCGGGTCAAATAGTGGAGACTTCCTCAACACCTAGGTGGTCCTCCACACCTCATTTTTCCGTATGGGCTTAACCCACCAAGAGTACTTGTTTCCTCACCAGAGCACACACGATTTATCAGCCTCTCCTGTTAATACTAACCCTGCTTTCTCCATTATCCATCGTAGTAGTTGGAAAACCACTTAGGAAGCGCACTCTAATGTGTTCATTATATTCCCACACCCCTTCCTGGTCCGGTCCTCCTCCTTGTACCACCTCTTAGCTTCTGGCGCTCATTTCTTCGAATTTACATACCATAACCTTCCATTGAATCTCAAATTTGAATAAACCAAAGATCAGATGATGAGTAGAAAGCTCTCTAATCGGTCGAACTTGATGATCTGTGATCTCCCAGTTTCTGCTATTTGATCCACCACCAGGTGAAAGTGAACCCTTCCCGAGCTGAGCTCGGATCCTCCAGGTGTTCTTCATGGAGGTTCGGAATACAGCTCAATCTGTGCAGTCACTCGTCTAGGGGGGTCTTATGTCTTTAGGCCAGACAATATAGATTTGAAACATTCGTTCCTCTTATTTCTTTAGGGATTGCATTTCTCCCCTTTCATTGCAGGGAATGGCCGGTTTGATTAAAGTCACCACCCATCAGCACCACACTTTCGGCAAAATAATCAGAACAGCTAGGCTTGTCAGTCCGGGTGAAGTTGAAGGCACTCGCACAAGCTAAAAGTCCTGAAGGGCAGCATGAAGTGAAGGCTTCTTCCGATTCACAAAAGGAAACAGACAGGGATAAACACTCATCACGTTCTCTCGGACACTATTATTCCTTTGCACTCGAGCCTCCCTCAAAGACACAAAGGACCACGCACTCCTCTCTCGGGTGTCCTCCCGGGAATCTGTTCCATTCCTTTAACCTTACTTGATCCCACTCATAACCATCTTAACCCTCCCTTGTGGTCCCTCGCCTGGTCCCACTCCATACACTAACTCCTGGTGTCCCACCCACCTTATCTAACCCTCAACCGGTGTCGCCCTCCTCCACCTACCCTCGACATGATCCCCTCCTGGTCCATCCTAACCACTTCTCATGTGGTACACCCATACCACACTACCGGAACTACCATTGGTGTCACCCAGGATGCACTAGTACCAACCCTATCTACTATGTTCTCTGGGCGCAACCATAGTGCACACGCTCTTGCGCAGCAGGGTAGTGATCAAAAAGCCCAAATCCACGAAGTTCCAGCACTCCCAACTTCGAGACATTGCTGGATGAAGAGGATTCGATTCCGCTTAATCGATGAACCAAGCAAGAGGACGCAAGGTCGACTTCCTCGCCGGTCTCATTGACTTAGGTGGTGACCCCCCTTACTGGTCCACCCTAACCTAAATGACCCCAAAGACCATCTTCACCACTCTCGAAAAACCTTTCTCTGGTGGCCAACAACAACGAGTGAGCACATTTGCAGCTATACGAGGACATAAGTCGACCCACGCCTACCCTCCCTGGTGTCCGCGCTAACCAGGTGTCCTACTTCTTCGACTTAGTACACCTTCGATCCTCCCCCATCCTAGCTCCAAAGGCTGTGTAATATTATAAAGGCAGGCGAATTCTACCGAATCATTCGCAAGGTGAGGGCACCTCGTTGCTGTGTTGGGGCCGTTGTGTTCTAGGATCTGGTTTTCTATATGGTATTTAATTCAGTTTCTGAGTTCGCTCAAACTAACTCCTGTTTTTGGTCTTAAAACTATTTTGGTATAACAGTCACCTTTTGGTGTCACAAACATGTATGTTAGGCTACACCAGCCCGACTCCTGTGCGCGTTAGTCGCCACAAACATTGGCCTTAACCACTTGGCTCTTGGTGTTCCAACCCACCTTGCCACTTCCTGGTCTTTCCTATATTCCTCTCCCGCGGCGCGGCGCAACGCTGCGGTTTCAAACTTGGGCTTTTCATGAATCCTTTGCCGTTAACCCTTGACAGTCTAACAGCATTCCTCACATGTAACTGCTCGAAGTGCTGCCCGCCCTCGTCTAAGGCTCAATCCTCATCTAACTTGCCATCCCTCCCTCCCTTTCACTCTCTCCTCTCTCTCTTCCTCCTTCTTCCTCTCTCTTTCTCTCGTTTTTATCCTCACTCTCTCGGTCTCTTTCTCTCTCTCTCTCCTTCTCTCTCACATTAGCATCAGCCTAGTCGTGCAAACACTCCTCCCGGTCTCAAATCAATTCCTCTCTCTCTCGCGCGTCATGCACTGAGAAGCGAAGTGAAACTCCTCATCTGTCTAAATCACTTATCCTCTCTTCATCCTTCAAGTCCTTCTCTCTCTCCTCCCTCTCATCATCTCTCTCATCTCCTCCTCTCCCTCTCTCTCTCTCTTCTCTCTCGTCGTCTCTTCATCTCTCTTCTCTCTCCACCCTACAGTTATATATTATGTACTTTTATTTCACAGATGCGAGATCTATAACTGCATGCGGTAATATTCAACTACTGGGAGGGCAGACACTACATACTTTTGTTGGTGGGTATTGGATAACAGTATTAATTTCGCATATAAAACTTGTGTATAAAAATTAACCCTGCAAAGTGGAAAAACTGAAAACGGCTATATCCCCGCTCTCAGCGGCTAGCGGCCGATTTTCACGAAATTGTCGTTAACACCTGCAACAAATTAGGTTTTTTCTGCTTCTATCACTCCTGCATAGGGCCATTTATGGAGTTGACTATTATCTAAGCTTAACACAAATCTGTTATGCTGTGGTGTTTTTTTGTTATATTCTGTTATTGTGGGGGGGAAGGTATTCAGTCACGAATAGTCAGTCCAGAAAGACAATACCAGAAAAAAAAAAAATAGCACGCGCAGTGCGGGCACATTGAAGCACGATCTCCTGAATGCGTAGTAGCCACGTAACTCGAGCGTATACGAACTTAATGATTCCGTATCGCAACAGCGTGTCGGTGGGGCGTGAAAATTTCGCTCCGCCGTCTTCTCACACGATGTCCATATCTCTCTTCTCTCTCTATCAGTCTATCATCAAGCTGTTACTGCGACGTCCGATCTCTCTAGTGTACTTCTAAGTTCGCCAGCCTTAAGGAGCGTGACTGGCAGCGCACTTGAAGGCCGGTGACGTTAATGCTAAATTAGGCCAAGTGAAAGCATACGTTTGAACGCAATGCGATCGGATTGGTCCGCAATAAGAGTCAGCCGCAGTGCAAAGCGTGATGCGGGTGTATGGAGCGTTCCGGCCGTTCAGAAAGCTTGTTGGGTGCAATGAGATCGGGGGCTAACCGCACAAGATACCTGGCCTGAAACAGCCATAGAGATTTAGACTCGAATGTTTCAACTAATGAAGTCACGTAGTCCCCCCCCGGCACTCCGGGTGTCTCTCCACAACTCCGCCGGCCATACACGCACTACACACGCACTTTGCGACTCCTCCGATAGCGACGCTTCGGTCCACACCCTGTCTCGAAAATCGGAGCATTCTGTGAACCGCCGCCACGCTCCAAATTTGGTTGAGCGGGGGGGCCGATTCGGGTGATCAGTCCGTATGGCTCTAGTGTGACCACGGGGCTTTTAATATTCCAATAAAACAGAATGCTCCCGTTATAACTTGTAACCGTAAAGTGGTAGAACAAATAAGACACTTCGGGTAGAAAAATATGGACGTTAAACGGATAGAACAGTGATAGGTATATTGATCATTGAAAATATAAATAGCTTTTAATGAAACTTGTGTAGATAGATATAGATTATATTATATATTTAGACTAATTGTTATCCAAACCTAATTCAAGAATTTATACTTTTGATTTGCAGTAGTATTTCTAAATCGTGGATTTTGAAACACCAGAACTGATTTGCTCCAATAGTGGAGCCGTTATAGACGCCGCTAGAGTGTATGCTTATCCGTGATCCAAATCTAATTCATAACGAAATGTTCATAATGAAATTTTCCCAGTACGCATATCTTGTCTCTCATGACATGTCCCCACATAATATTTTTTTGCGCTTACGGGGGGAAAATCTCTCATCAGTCTATCCGCGTCACAAATATAGTTGGCTCAGCACTGTTGCGACAACAGGTCAAATCCAAGCATTCATTAAGGCTGTTTCATACGTCATTATAGTTTCACTAGTAATGTGAATAAGAACTATGTATGATATAATGAAATATAAAATATAATATAAATATAAGTAATGTAATGTAATATATTGTAATGTAATGTAATGTAAATGTCAATGTAGAGAAGTAATGTAATCGTAATTAATGTAATGTACCCATGTAATGTAAATGTAATGCGTAATGTAAAGTAATTAATGTAATGTAATGTAATCGTAATATAATTAATATAATATTCTTAAAGGGGAGAGTTTACTCTGGGTCTACGGGTATTTTAGCTAACTTACAGGTTATCATTACGTACAATAAAAGTTCATCGGTTTCAACTCACCATAGAAATATTTTTTTTAATGTTTTAAAACTTTAACGACTACAGTTTTGATTACAACGAACAGGTGCGCCACTCAATACGCCACCGAATCTGATAATTGCGACAAACCACTTTCCAGCCAAGGGCTACAGACCGAGGGTGTTTCTTATTTATTATTTAAAAGCAAAATAGATTGTAAATCCGTTATAAACGACATATATTTTCAAGTTATAATCAATGGATAAATTATGGCCCTAAAAGGAAATATCGTTCGGGTAAAATAGCATTGCATATAGGTATAAAATAATTGCACTTTTGTGATTAGCCAAAGTCAAATTAGATTGTCAATACGCCACTTTTTTGGGGTGGCCAGCACGGTGCGTCCATGTAGCAGTCGTTCAACCATTCAGTAGCGCTTGAATAGTGTAA
>NW_014577547.1:0-1937 GCF_000485595.1 Priapulus caudatus | reverse complement strand
CCGGTTGCTGTGCGTGAAAAATTGTTCTCCCCGTTCTCAGCACGATGTCGCAATACGTTTCATCACGCTGTTTACTACGTCCCGAGCCGCTGATTAAGTCGGCACATAGGGCGTGACTGGCGCGTAAGTGAGGCGCGGTGCGCGTTTTGCTTATTAGGCCGCAGTGCAAAGCGTCGATTTTGAACGCAATGCGAATCGGATTTGGGCTCGCAATAAAGACGCAGCGGCGCGCAGTGCAAGCGTGATGCAGTCCGTGGTGTTGCACGCGTGGCTATGGAGTCGTGGTGGAAAAGCTGTTTGGGCGCAATGAGGATCGGCGGTAAAAAAAAGAACCGCACTAAGATTAGACTACGCTTAAAGATAGTAGTATCGGCCGGGCCACGCCTCTCACACGCTCGCCAAATTGTGTTTGAGCGTGCGGGCATCGTTGGGATGAGCGTAGCTCATGATGTGACGAGGGAGAGAGATGGCCTTTAATATTCAGATAAAAAAGGGACAAGAGGATTGCTCGGGGTATACTTGTAGACAGTAAAGTGTATGAGGACAAAATATGACGTATCGGCTAAAAAACGATGAGACGTTAAACACGGAATAAGACGGTGATAGGGCGATATAATTATTATTGAAAGTAAATAGCTTTTATGAACTTAGATGCACGCTTGCGATACGATCATTAAGTTCGTACTACGCTCGAGTTACGTGGCTACTACGCCTTCCACGTCTCTAATGCGCCCGCACTGCGCTGTCTTTCCGTCACGCCCGCACCACGATTGTTTTGAACATGCTCAAAATTTGGCCACGCTCTCCACGCTCATGGTGACTGCACCGCGCTCGATCGCGATCGCAATACGTCCATAGACGTTCATACTGCGTTCTACGCGTTTCCACCACGCTCTTAGAGCGCAGTACGAGCGTAGTGAGATCGGGGCCTGGTGTGACGGGGGTTTTAAAGAGATGCGAGCATTAAAAATCCCTGTTCATCCTGAGAACTTCACGTGCATTAATATTAAACCAACGTTGAACGATAACATATCGTGCTGTACGTGTCATACGTATCAGCTTTGATGTGCCCCATTAGACCTCAGTCATGTTGCTTTATTTACAACGCTTATTTATCTACAAGGACAATCATTTAAAAATAATGGATAAAGTGCAAATAATTAAGAAACGAAAACTGGGGAATGTTAAGCCAAGTAAACGGTCTCGAAATTGAGAAAACTAATTAGTATAGATCATGATAATATAAACAATCACGGGCGATAAATACAGAAAAAATGGGCAAGGAACAAAACGAAGAAGAGCAAACGGTAATGCCAGAAGGTAAGTGCTAAGTCATGACTGCAGTACTGTGTCCATAGTGAATACAGACATACGTAGAATCAAGAGCTAATATATAATACATTTTAGCTATTGGTGTTATTATTGGTATAATTAGCTCTTTGTAGAATGAGATGATGCTCGAAGTAGACAGAGTGAGCACGTACTTGTTTTAGTATACTCGGAAAACGAATACTTGCGTGTCGGTTATATGCGCGCGTGTATGTACGCGCGCGGTGTGCATGTATCTACATTTATAAGCAATAATTAACACCTACTGGCACGCACACTTGAGCGCGTACACACACGCACGTACCGACAAGCTATTCTAGTATCAAGCAGACAGAGAACCGACTTCACGTGCCCCGCCTAAGCTTGTTCGTTATTGTTTAATAAGCACATTTGGCGCAACATACTTCAAAAAGGTGTAGCTTGTTTAACTACGTTACTACTATACAGACACGCTTGAATTCTGGGTAAGTGCATGTTGGTGCGCCGCTATACGTTATTTCATCGTACAATGCGTATATATATATATATATATATATATATATATATATATATATATATCTATATATATATCTGATGCGTCGTCATTTATAGCGGAAACTTTCTTCAAG
>NW_014577546.1:211111-223227 GCF_000485595.1 Priapulus caudatus | reverse complement strand
ATATATATATATATATGAGTAACGCTAGTTCACGCTAAATGGCATACGCCGCTGAAATGCCACGAGTGGTGCAGATTAGCTATTTTTGTGTTCTGGGTCTATACAGTCATGCAACGACGTAGCATTGCTACCAAGCCTACTCTCTTCCCTACAGCTTACGATAGCTTTATGTTTTTGCGAGCGATATATAAAGCCTACTAGCAATTTCACTGTTATGTACCGCGAATAAATTGACGGAGAACGAAAGAAAAAGAGCGGGTCCTGTCGCTGCGTTTTCGTATAGTATAGCTGAGAACAGAATCTGCTAGAGCAGCGTACATGGAAGGAACGTGCACGCATGCGCGGCAAAACGACGTGTAGCTAAGTCGCGTACGTAAAAACCTCCCAGCTGCTGATTCAACTACGAAGATTCTCGCGAACGCACGCACGCACGCACGCTCGCACGCACGCACGCACGCACGCACGCACGCGCTATTATTGGATTCGCTAATTGCCTGTCGAAGCGACGCGAACTAGAATATACACAACTACATTATTCACATTGATTCTCGCATACACAACAGCAGCTGTGCCATTATATATATCAGGAGCGTATAATGACAAATATACGCCATATACGCCATATTTGTCATTATACGCTCCTGATACATATATATATATATAAATATGATGTTTTTATGAGCGAACGCTGCTAAAGAAAAACGAGCGTTGTATTGTCGTAACATTATCGTACCCTAGCAGTGTCGCGTCAATAGTCGAGCAACGTAGTTTACCTCGCAGCGTCAATCCACCGCCCGGCAGCTGCCTTTTGTGCGTAATGGAAACAGGATGGCCGTATTCTCTCTACTTCTCTCTCTCTCTCTCTCNAACCGTAAGTTTAACCGTTTACCGTCCGACGCGTCCGTAACTACCACCCGCCCGGCCGACGCGTCGCTTTCGTTGTCGTAGTAGAACGAGAGTGCGTACTTCTCTCTCTCTCTCTCTCTCTCTCTCTCTCTCTCTCTCTCTCTCTCTCTCTCTCTCTCTCTCGCTGTCGCTCTCACTATCTCTCTATCTCTCTATCTCTCCTTCGCCCACACACAGTCTGTGTATATCTTGTTATCTTGCGCTCGCTTTCTCGCCGTGTCCACACAGAGATGCGATGGCTTCACACTTTGTAGAGATCGGAATCGGCACGATGCACAATCGCACACATAAACACACGCACGCACACGCGCGCACACGCCGCGAGAGAGATGCTGCGGCAGCCGCAGCAGCAGTAGCAGAGATGCTGTGGGCTTCACGAATCCAGCGGAGATCTGTCGGCGCAGTAAGACAGACGAAGCGCCCTCTCACGACATCTCAGCCGCCGAGGACGACGACGATGATGCCGCGGATGCCGGGCTGACTGCTACCCGCTAAAAATATCTCATTGGCTGCATGCTACACTCTAAGGCTGGCACGCTGCCTCGCATTTCGTACCCGTGACGTCACCCCGGGTGCAATGACTCATATCCATCTGCACGAAGCTAATGTTCCTTTCTCCCCCTCCCGCCACACACACACACACGCCACCACGCCGCTCGATCATGGCCACGCGTTTCCCTTTTTGGAACCTTTGCACGCCAGTGGTGGTCCTCCACCGAGCGTCTTACACAGCTTTGTCAGCTTATATTTTATGTCTGCGTATTGATTAGACAGTGGTAGATACAATAACCTAGCTAGCTCTCTGCTGCTGTCGCTGTACATCTAATACTGATTCGCGGTAACGTGCTAACATAATACTTTGAATAGAAAAGCAAGTACACGAGTAGGCGATGAGCGCTTGTATTTAAAATTACTGCCACGCGAAAGAGGCTATTGTTTGTAGGTGGTTCTTAATTGGCCACAGCGTTAATTGTTTTAAAATATACTCTTACCGTGAGAGCAAGAAAATGCAAGCGAGCGTCCCACACATTGCCCCCTTCCCCAGAGTATATAGGAAAGTATTATGTAAGACGTGTTAACAGATAGATAATGATCGTGATCATCAGCATCATCATCATCATCAGCAGCAGCAGCAGTATTATCACCTTCATCATCATCATCACCATCATCATAATAGTCATAATTATCGTTGACTCGGTCTCCTTATAGACCACGCTGGTGCGGTCACCCGCCGCGTACCCACGATTCTAACGCAAATGTCACGTCGGCTGCGTGAGCGACAGCAACATAACGGTCTGTGTTCGGGGATTCAGGAATATGTTGATTTAATTATTAGGTCAGAGGCAAGCTCACTGTGGGATTCGGTAGCGGTTGACAAGCCGTATATATTCTGCCATGAGTGATGTTTGCGCGGATACTGATTCGACGAGAGTTAGAGACACGTCGGCTGCGTGAGCGACAGCAACATAACGGTCTGTGTTTCATCTAATGTCAACATCATCTACAGCTCCACACGCATCACGCATTGATCATGACCGATCGTGTTGTGACTGTGAGAGCGCTTCGAATCAGCCGAGTTATTGATAGCAGTCAGTCTATCATCTAGGAAACGTGAATCAGCGCTAAGTCTTCATGCCTTCCGTTACACGACGAAAGATTCCCCGCCTACATGCGAAGCGGGGCGTTCTTATAGCTCTCGAACAGCTAATGCACCGGCGGCGCTTACGCATGTTTCTTTGAACTTTTCAAAACATGAGTGCACTCGCCGGCTGCGAAAACTGCCCGTAAACAGTTCAGTTGTGTACGTGCATCGCTGCGCAGTATTTTTAGCGGGAGCCAAAACACGTACACACGTTGATATGCTCGACACTCCGCGTGCCTGGCGCAACACCACTTTAGGCACACACGTGGAACTTGCATAGATAGTTATAGTAGCATCTCGTGCCGCTCGTCGGTGATATGTGCAGCGGTGTAGCCGCCGTCTTCACTTCAACAGCATTATTTTTCTGGCACGCTTAATGCTTTTTATGCAGCTTTCAACGTCACGCATTTATTTGTTATATCAAGTTGTATCTTATCGCCTCCAGTTACGTACGCGGGTGCGCGTGGGTGCGTGTCTGTCTGAGTAAATTGCCTTATAAATCCAATCATAGGAAAATGTAAGAAAATTAACTAGTATATCCACTAAGGCGATTACAACATGACTCTCCCACTTGAAACTACAGCCACTTCGAGAATCAGTCGTGGAAATCACAAGAGCGATAAATTCGCGAAATTTTACAGTTTATCATACAGTACATCGCTAATATTATAACACGAGCCAAACTGAACTATTTTGCATCAGTGATCATTGGCAGCTAGCAGTTGCTTAATAAACTCTGCTCAGTCATTTTCTCACTGTCTATTAGTTTACTTGCTATTAAAACTAGCAATTAAGCGTGCAACGCTGCATGTACTGTTGCCGAGGTTTGGCCGCGATCGACAATAGCGTCATCAATAACGTAATCAATAACGTAAAGTTACTCAGCTAATCCGAGCAATAAATTATATACTTAGTACAACGAGCGCGTGAAGCGCGCTAAAATGCGGACAAAATATGCGATGGCAAATGAGAAGTTTGCACGCCTTCGATCACGAAGTTTTTGCGATTTAGGGTTTTATTGTATCCCCCGAACGAAGTTCGTGGGATACTATTCGGTTGGTTCTAGGACAAATTACCCGCCGACAATCACGCGAACCGAATTCCGTCCCGGGGGACAATTACCCCCCGGACAATTACCCCCAGGCCATCTTCACCCCCCGATGCCATTCACCCCGGACAATTACCGCCCCGACATTTAACCCCCGACAGTAATTACGCCCCGGACATTTACCCCCGGACATTTACCCCCGCACAATTACCCGCCGGACATTTACCCCCCGGACATTTACCCCCGGACAATTACCCCCGGACATTTAGCCCCCCGACAATTCCCCCGGGTCGGACATTTACAGCGCCGACAAATTCCGCACCCGGACATTACCCCCGGACATTTACCCCCGGACATTTTAACCCCCCGGACATTTACCCCGCCCGACACAATTACCCCCGCGGACATATTACCGCCCCGACAATTACCCCCATGCCCATTTACCCCCCGGACAATTACGCCGCCCCATGCGCATTTTACCCCCGGACAATTACCCCCCATGCCGATTTTACACCCCGGACAATTACCCCCCGGACGATTTACCCCCCGAGAAATTAACACCCATGCCATTTACCACCGCCATGCCATTGCACCCGCGACATCCCCGGACGTAAAGCACCCCCGTCCGCGAGACCCACAATTACCGCCCCGGACATTTACCCCCGCCGGACAATTTCCCCCCCGACAAATAGCTAATGTTCATGTTATATTTCAAAATCATTGACGTCATAATGCGCACATTTAACGGTTGGCAGCAAGCAGATCCTGTAATTGTTCGATAAAAAGCAGCAACGCGACGCCACGCACGCACGTGTAGCGTACACACCACGCACGGCACACATGCACACCACGTGTACCTGGCACACACGTGTACCTGCACACGCACAACAGCAGTCCCACATGTCGCGCGGTATGTCCGGGCGGTGTAAATGTCCGGCGGTGAATTGTCGGGGGTGATTGGGGTAAATTGGTCGCCGGGGGTAAATGTCCGGGGGGGTAATGTCCGGGGTAAGATGTCGGGGGGGTAATTGCCGGAGGCGTGATTGTTCGGGGGGTAAATGGCATGGGGGATAAATGCATGGGGTAATTGCCCGGGGGTAATTGTTCCGGGGGGTAATTGTCCGGGGAATGTCCGGGGGGTAATTGTCCGGGGGGTAAATGTCTCATTGTCGGGGGTAAATTGTCCGGGGTAATTGTGCCGGGAGTAAATAGCCGGGGGGTAATTGTCCGGGGGTATATGTCGCGGGGGGTAATTGTCGCGGGGGGGTAATGTCCGGGGTAAATGTCGGCGGGGTAATTGTCGCGGGCGTAAATGCTCGGGGGTAATTGTCCGGGGGGTAAATGTCCGGGGGCGTGAATGCGCATGGAGGGTAAATGGCATGGGGGGTAAATTGTTCGCGGGGTTATTGTCGCGGGGGTAATTGTCCGCGGGGTCGATTGTGTCCGGGGTCTTTGTCGCTGATACGGTTTTGAGTTTGGCATCGTCGCGCCGCCGCCCGCCGCCGCCGCCGCAAGAGATTCCTTGTGAACGCTGCTAAGCCGGCTGCAGTTCTGCTCCGATCATCTGTTCAAATTTCGCATGAAAGTGCGGTATGGTAAAGCGAAGGACTGCCAATGAGGGGGCGTTATTTAGTGTGGGAGAGTCCATCGTTGCCATGGTACAACGATTTTTTCCCGAAACATTCAAGAGACGCTGTAACTTCTGGCAAGTTTACCGATGTCATGAACTTTATATTGTATTAAAATTCTATATCTTAAATTTATATTAAAAAATTTACATTTAAAATAAAACTTAAAAATTAAAATTTAAAAAATTAAAAATAAAATACAAATAAAAATAAATTTATATTTGTATTAAAATTTCCATTTTAAATATTATATTTAAATTTTAAGATTGTCATGAAATATATATATACTAGCTGCGGGTACCCGCTGCGCATGGGTCAAAACGGTGCTACTAATTCATACTACTAATAATTGGAACACAGATAGGAACTATTGAGTAAAAATGAATATAATAACATTGCACAGCAATATCAAATATTTAAAATCAGCTCTAATAGAATCAATAACATGGGGAAAATGCTTACGTATGAACATTTATAATGACAGACAGAACCCAACTTTAGAACGCTCCTGCAACAATAATAGTAATATGGTGCAAATGAGAAAAAGTTATTTATACAGCATGGCTGACGAATGGGCTTGCAGTTTTCATTTGAAAAACCTCGTGATAAAGCAATGGTTTGCGTGTTATTGTCTGGTTGACTATATGTAGAAAGATTGCTGGCGTCCTGCGAACTGTTGAGCTCAACCACGTACAGCTCTCCATGTCAGATCGTAGGAATGAATAAAACAAATTGCGGTATTAGTATGAGAAGAGACAGGCCAGCGAGTGGGGTCTGTCGTCCAATTGGATATTGTCTAGTGAATGCCTTGCCGGCGCAACCATTGCACATTGAAATAAAAGGAATTTTTCTACTGAATCACGAAAGGCATAATGCTTTCGAAATGGTACAATGGATTCTGAAATCAGTACGGCACCTGAAATAAAAAAAGTCGATATTAGTATAAGACGAAGCCAGCCGAGTGATGGAAATTTGTAATTATAAAAGAAATGTTTACTCACTTGGTACGCGTCTTTATGCGTTGATGTTTTTGAGGCAAATTCGTACCATCTCAAACTATATGAACATCATGACTAAATTATAGTGAATCCTTATAAATTTACACAATCCAGTGAATGCAGATAATGAAGGCATGGAGAAAAGAACGGTTACGTATGATCATTTATATTACAGCACGCAAACCAACGAGAACCCCTGGAGCATAATAGTAATATGGTGTAAATAAAGAAAAAGTTATTCTAACAGCATGTACGAATGGGATTGCACTTCTCATTTCAAAAGGCCTCTTGATAAACAATGCAGTCGTAACCTCTGAAACAGGTTCCTGGTTGTGGGCCCTGTTTTAGTAATTCGTTTCGTTTTCAACAATACCGCAGCTGTGGATGAAGTGATCGATTTTGTCATGTGTGTGGCAGCACTGTACAGTCAGTGCTGACATTTGTGGAAGATTCACGATTGAGGGATTTTTCACGATTTTTCGGATGAGCTATTGACGTTTGGCAAGGTTTTTTTTCAGCTCACGGAAACTCCCGGGTATGTAAGAGATGGCCCTGCGAAAATGGCATGCGCAGATTCGCTTTGGGCGAGTTTGGCCGCCCTATAGGGAAGATACACTACATAACATACGCAATACCTAGTTAGCATACGAACTCAAAATATATATTAGATAGATAGTGACGATGTATAATCGGCCCACTGGTGTGCCCAAATTCCATGACAATAGCGGAGTAGAAACAGCACAAGTTACAGGTTCTACAATATTTCCACAAAAAATGTCTTACAATGGCAACGAATGACTCCTCCGCACACCAAAAAACGGATTGGCGTCTTCGCTTAGCAATAACGCACCACTGGCACACCCAATTACCCCGCTGTGTGTATTCCCATATGAACTTGCACATCTGAGCAGACTAGTTGTCATAACAAACCTTGTCCTTGTGACTTCCATTTAACTTTAACCTGCCTTCTACGTCCTATACAGAGATATTCCATTCATACTAAGATCACGGGGATACATGGTAGTATGGCGACAACTGCTCGTTTCTAGTTTTCGTCTGCTTTAGAACACAGCCTGGACGTCAAGAAGAGGCCGTATCAATCACAAACAGGCCCTGGATGGATGCTGCACGATTAAATAATTACCGTATAAATGCATAATTAAGTGGTTTATCGATAGCCTGTGTAGGAGAGCTTAAGGGAGGACGTCCAAGGAAGGTTATCGAAGGAATGGGTCCGACGAATGCCGTACGGATGGAGGTAAGGGGGTAACCTGAATACAAAATTATTAGAGCAATCGCTACTCTTGCAAGCTGATTGATCTAAATCTGAATCTAACTATGTATGACTATATATATATATATATCAAAAGTTTATATAACAGTTGAATAAGTTTGATGTTTTATAACATGAAACATCTGAGGTACTTTATTAAATTTTTGCCGAAACGGAACTTTTTAAAGACAAAGTATGCTTGCCGTTATAATAATTCCCCCTTCTGAGTTTACCACTGCAAATTACAACAGAACCTTATAACGGATGCCTTTGTACTGCATCACAACAGCTGCGATCATGGTCCCTGTACGTACACCCATATAAATTCAGTCTGGCTTACCTTAGGTGGGAGAGAAAAGAGAAATAGTTTTCCTGCCAACTCTATAATACCATCATTATTCCCCCTTGCCACTTGTAAACACGCGTATAAAATAACGTGCATAAAATATGCATTTTACGATGCAAAACCTAGCGACGCGCAGAGAAATGTAACGTGTCAAATACTGTTTTAAAATGGGCAACACTGTAGACAGTGTCGTTATGGCGCAAAACGTCGATCTGTTAGCGCACTGTGGGCCGACAGCTACAATGAAAAGGTGAGGGAGAGCAAACAACATCGACCTCACCCTATTCTCCGCACGTCGCAATTGCCAGAGACTTCGATTTTTACCCCATTGTATGCGACGTTGCGTGACAATATTCATATGCACTCGTTTCTATGTACGTCTATGTACTGACGCGTATCTACTGACGCTGGCTATGTTTATACTGACGCGTAGCTACTGACGCTGGCTATGTCTATACGGNTCGTGTCACAAGGTGACATACACGTCACACAAGGTGACATGGTCGTCTCACAAAGTGACATAGCTGTAAGCGAGCATGCCGATGTCTCCTGGATCACCCTGGCACCTGTCGATGACGTCAAGGTAGGTCTCTTGTGATCGTCACATCTTACAAAACTTGTGGTTGGACTTATTAAGCTAATTAAAAATATCCACTGGTTGTTATGAAAGATTATTTTAATGGAATTAGATTGATAATGATACAGGATTTTTAATTTGGTTTTAGCTAGCCTGAATTCTTGGCAATAATCACAAAGTTTTGAAGTAAAATAAGTGTGTAACTTTTTACTATTTAAGAAAAGATTTATATAGGTAATTACATCTTGCATTGATAAAGACTAAGTTGTAAGATTAGCCTTTTTAAGGGGGTATTTCTTGATTAGTGATATTTTTATCTTGAACGCTCATCGGTATATACAACCATAGAACCAGTAATTAGTATTCTTTTTCGCATTTACTTGTGTTACGGTGCAGCCAAAAAAGAGAAGAGGTGGATGGCCAAAGGGGAAGAAACGCAAGCCGGTACAAGAAGGTGAACCACCGAAACCACCAAAGACCCCGTGAGTGAATTCATAGCAGTGACTTCTTAATACAAAGAACAATAGTGGGACAGTGGGACACACTGTTCATGCATGTATAAAGAAAGGTAGTGCTTAAATGATGATGCCTCTGTGTACATTCATAATAGGACACTGTCCATTTTCCCATGTGTGGCATCCGTATTTCTATTTACTTTAATTCAAGTTTCACTTTTCTTATGTAAAAGCATTTACCCTTCATAGTACGTCCTTCCATAGACTTCTTCCTTATAGTATCACAGGCATAGGCATCTTCTAGTGTGACACACTCCCACAGGTGTCTCTGGTGTGGCACTACATGCTAACGGCATTTCGGCCGTGATAACACACTGTAATTGTATATCCACTGTAGCACTCTTCTCTCACGCCATGAAACTAGTGAAGCAGAATTTGGTAATGATGCCTAACCTAACATTGTAGGTACGTGATCTACTTCAAAGAGAGAAGGTGTGAGTTGCAGATCCAAAAATGCAAAGTGAATTGCTAACGCATGGTAGCAGTTACTGAATTGAAATTCACTGTGCAAAAGTGACAGAAACGTAGCAGATTAGACTTCTCCACAACCCATCCTTGGAGTCTTGACGTTCTGTGAGCCATGTCCCGTGGTTTCGATAATCGTATGATACCAGTATCCTATCCATCAAATGTCAACTACAGTAAACGCGGCGTGGGGTTCTCAGTTAAGTTACCTACCTTATTCAGATCCCAGGGCAGCAGACAAGTACCTGAACTACATGAATGTTTCTCAAAGGGATTCGAAACAGGCGAAAAGGGTCCATTTGCTAGATCGTCTACCCATTAACCAAGTGCTTTCTTCCGTGCTTATTACGTCGTCTTGGACAAGCCCGCGAGAATATTTCCCGATGACATTAACCCTTCATTATACTGCCCCTTTGGCATTGCAGAATTTAGTGAAGGACACCTCTGTGATAAGTAAGTTGCGCATTGCTTGTCTTCCCATCTCGCGTAACTGACGCCATCTGTTGAATCACGCGGTATTCAGTAATCCAGCCGCAGGTAGGCTGCTGAGCGGTATGACAACCGTATACTGCCTGCATGCCTTGTCACTATCAAAGAACCATATAGATCATTGAGCCGCTGTACGACACAGATCTTGTCTTTCTGGTTTACTATTCAGCAGAGGAACAACTGGCTGAATATGTATCATGTGAATGCTGGCATTCAGGAAAGGAAAGATACATTCGCTGTTATACAATTGGCGAATGAACTTGCCCAACAACT
Source organism: Priapulus caudatus (assembly GCF_000485595.1). Classification (NCBI taxonomy): domain Eukaryota; kingdom Metazoa; phylum Priapulida; class Priapulimorpha; order Priapulimorphida; family Priapulidae; genus Priapulus; species Priapulus caudatus. The sequence continues at coordinate 213,067 of NW_014577546.1, read as the reverse complement.
ATGCGGCGTGTCTCCCTGCGCTCATGCCCTCACAGATGCGACAAAACCACATGTTCAATATGCGTTTGACCACGGATAGAGAAAAGAAACGGCGTACTCAAAACTTTGCCGAGAATGTTCTGACTACTGGCGGGATCAGCTCTGACAAGACAAAATCTCGAGGTAACGATATTCCATGAAAGACGACATAAAGGAGAGCATGCAACCACGATTAGTCCAATGTGTCCATTTTCCTCTGTCTAGCTAGCCATCACTACTCCTCTACGGGCAGAAGAATGGACACTTGATGTATTTGCGGTACATCATGGCTACAACGACAGACAAGGCGCATCCATGCTTCCTCGCAACAGAAACGCCTCTCCAACACATTGTCGCTGCGCGGCAATATGTACCAAACACGGATTTGGCAGGAGTCAATCCCAACGCAAGAGTGATCGAACCGGTTTGCCATGGTTGCGCTTGTGATGATGGAGCATAACACAGACGATGTTTCACCTCAGCCATCAGCTCCAGTTGAAGTCGAGACCTGACACATCTTCTATTTGCAAGACAAGATTGCTTGGAGTGCCGAGGAAGTGTCCTTGTCTCCTTGCCGGAGCTAAGTGCATCGAGCTTCTGTTCATGTAGCGACTGAATCGGAAACACCATACAGAAAAGGAAGTGGCACATTAGATTTGTGTTGAACAATTGCTATTGACTCATGGCCCACAGTGTTTATGTAATCCATTTAGCATTGTGAAACAGGGTTCATGCACCCATGTTGTACGCACGACTTCACCATGGCTTAACTGATTTTTTATATCAATGATACAGCCCATATCTGATGATAGCCTTCAAGTCAAGGTAGACCTAGATAACTGTTTATCCATGTATGTGGTGCAGTATCGCATGGAAACGTTCTTATATGTCAAAATTATCAAAAATTACAGATTTTTGTATATTTTTGGGCCCTATAACCCGCCTTTAACAGCATGAGAAACGCTAAGAAGTGCATTGCTCATCTAATTAAGTCACACACATAAAAATACAAAGTTGTACTGATATCATGGTTCCGGTCGTAAACATCAGTTACAAACACCTGCATGGCTGACATATTATAATAAAATATGCAGTACTGAAAAGTAGTTGTAAAGTCTGTCGCAAACAAAGGGTTAATCTACCATTGTTGTACCCGTTTAGCTCATGCTTCAAACTGCTTTATATCAATGATAACCAGACTGATGGATAGGCAGGCTTCATCAGGTAGACCTATGATACTGTTTACCATGTTATGGCATAATGCATGGAAACGTTCTTATTATGGTCAAAATTATCGAAAATTGACGAGATTTTTTGTATTATTTTTGGCGCTTAACGCCCTTAAACAGTATAGAAACTGCCTAAAATCATGATTCATCTATATTCAATCAAAAACATGCTGATAAACCATCAAGTTCTAGACAATCTGCACGGCTGATTTGATAAAATATGCAAGTAAACGGAATAAAGTAGTTTTCAGGTCGTCAAACAAGGGTAATGTACCATTTTACCTGTTTACCAATGCGAAACTAATTTTTTCCTCATAGCACATCTAGGCCCATGAATTAGAGTCAGATCTGACAACGTGATTAACATGATTGGGTGAAATAGTATCAAGAAAATATAGCATTATTTGTCGAATCGCCAAAAAATGGGCAAATTGGCTATAATTTTGCGCCCCTAAACCCTCTTAGGCAGCCATAAAAGCTGCCTTAAATACATTGCTACATATCTATTTCAATGAAATACATTGATATAACCATCAATTAAAAATATAATGGTGGTGATTCATAAAATAACAAGTAACTGGAAATGACATTTTTTTCAATTTTACCGAATAAAAAAAGGTGTAATTCGTCATGTGCCAAGGTGTGCGCAACTAACAACATGAGCTTTTCATAAACTAGGGATCCAGACTGTTAAAAGAACCATCTCCAG
>NW_014577546.1:209257-211086 GCF_000485595.1 Priapulus caudatus | reverse complement strand
CTTGTTATACCTCCGGTAGGGGTGCACTTAATTTTTGGGGTCTCGGCCGCTGCACTACATGTATTTATGCATTTATTCCTCAAAGTGCTAGCACTACTTGCGTTTCGTTTTCAAATGCTGTTGTGTACACGCGTGACGTCACCCGAAATGCAATAAGCTGCATATCATAGCTGCCCATGTGTTTTGTCTACATTTCATGGAAGCATTGGGGAACGGGTGCAGTTACGAAACCTGGCATAAAATGTTCTATAGCCCTGCGGCAACTGTACGCGTGCTATAGTACTAGAGCTAGTTCCGGGCCACAGTACCCAGGGGAGACATAGACCCTATGAGCCTCAGTATCAACGCCACAGTACAGTTATGAGCGGCTATGCCGAATTGAGAATAGAATTGACTACACAAAGTGATGTACATGTCGTACAGGCCTGATTGAGGTCCCTAGATTTTAATCATAGGCTTAGGATTCAAATAAAGTTATGGTTGGTACTGGCATAATTACCAGTACCAGACAGTGACACCAACCAATTTAATCATATATGGCTACGTAACGATGCAATGCACTGCTAATACTAGTAATAGTAGTGCGCAATTGGGGGCGTTTGTGTGTTACCAGTAACACAGCTACTGTCCTGAGGCTACAGAGCAGGATACAGAGAATAAACGCAATGTGCGTGAAATGCAAAAAGTATATGCGTGCGTGTGTACTGTGTAAATGTGTGTGGTTGAGTTGCATTTATCTACTTGCAGCCACACTTAAGTAATCCCCCATCGGCTCGATGCCATTGTGAAGCCTTGAAGTCAAGAACTCGATCTCTTAATGAGGAGACTTGATGCGAATAATGGACCTCGTCACTGGGAAAAGCTGTCAGCTGCTACGAGCCAGCTCAACATTTACCAGTGCAGGAGAATCTGTTGTCATTCCTGCTGTGCAGGGACCAGGTTAGTACCACTAACCGCAGTATAGTACCACGCATAAAAACAATTCCCTGGGATGGCTTCTAATTATCAGTAATTAATGAACGCAGACTATGCACATATGAGCAACTATAGTGTCTGGCCATGATTACATTATCGGTGTTGAGTGTAATGTTTCTTCAGTTGGTTTTGTGATCACGTATAATATACTATATAGCGTTTCGTGCCTTGGTGTGTGGCATCGTCAGCGCTTGTACGCACGTCCTGTGAGTGTCACCCACTGTGTTATTTATGTGTTTAAATTGTGTGTCCTTGTAGAAGAGGAACTGACTTCACTATCAGCCAATCATCCAGAACGAGGTGACGTTGCCATATCACAAGCTGGCATAGGCATGTCACAAGGTGACATGGCCGTCACACACGGTGACATGGATGTCTCACAAGATGACATGGATGTCCCACAAGATGACATACACGTCTCACAAAGTGACATGGCCGTGTCACAAGGTGTCATAGACATTTCACAAGGTGACATAGACGTCTCACAACGTGACATGGTTGTGTCACAAGATGACATAGGCGTATCACAAGGGGACATACACGTCTCACAACGTGACATGGCCGTGTCACAAGGTGACATAGACGTCTCACAACGTGACATGGTCGTGTCACAAGATGACATAGGCGTATCACAAGGGGACATACACGTCTCACAAGGTGATATGACTGTGTCACAAGGTGTCATAGACATTTCACAAGGTGACATAGACGTCTCACAACGTGACATGGTCGTGTCACAAGATGACATAGGCGCATTACAAGGGGACATACACGTCTCACAAGGTGATATGGCCGTGTCACAAGGTGACATACACGTCACACAAGGTGACATGGCCGTGTCACAAGGTGACATA
>NW_014577546.1:199612-209232 GCF_000485595.1 Priapulus caudatus | reverse complement strand
GCCTAGTGAAAGGGTCTATCATCCAAGGCACTTGGAACGTCTCAATAAAAAAAAAGGTAAATAAACACGAAATGTACCAAACGTCTTTAATGTTTTCTCTACTGTATTTCGCCTGTGATCACCTGTAAATGCCGGTCAAATGCTCATCTGCCAACACACAAGTACACCCAACGCCGCGCCGCGCGTGTGCTGTGTGCACAACCAACTGAATAAGAGAGGTGCACACATCACATGACCCTAGAACGGTTGACTGAAAACAGTGTTTACTATTCTCCCTATAGACATCAATCTAGAGCCGCCAAACATGCACGACGCTCTGTCTAGCTAGATCTATGACTAAAACAACTAGTAGTCTAGACGAAACGCCGGCCATGATCCCGAGGCTCGCCGAGGATTGCACATTGTGTCTTCCAATCACAGTCCACGCCGCCCCTTTATGATCAAAATTTGTGAGTACAATATTTCATGTCGACCGGAATCGCCGATCTCAGGAACTAGGGCATTCTGCTAGGCTAGAACGGTTTCATACGAATAGAGCTTTGGCACAAATACAAATATAACACGCTGTTTTGCGCACAGTGCTAAGTTCTTTTCTTTGTCTTTTCGCATATCTGTAGGCACGATAAGCCCGCCTTATTTGTTGATTGGCCATGAATGGGGCGTCAACGAGGCGTGAGAGCTGACTCCTGTACCTACTGCAAGCCCGTTGATTTTCGTAAATAATGAAATGCCCGGCCGATGCATTTCGCATCAAAGAGAAGAAAATTCTGCATTTTCACTCGCTATCGCCAACTCAACGAGCGCGTCATTCAGTAAACATTTGTGTTATTCATATTTCACTCTTGTTCTATAGTATGATTTCCACAATTTTGCTCTTTTGCCCATAATAATTGATACGAATCACGCTATGTGATTAAGTTGTCACGGACAAAGCTGTCATGATAAATGGCTTCGTCAGTAGGTCATTCGACAACGCAGCAGGTGTGCGTATACGGTTCTTTGTGCTGGCACTTGCTAGCAGCGCGAGCTACGGTGTAGACGTTTGTGGCAGCTCCAGCCTCGCTGGCTGTGATGCCGTTGTGTTTAAGTTGTAACCTGTTGTTTGAGTTATTAAACCAGCATTTAAACCTATACAAAATGTATATATTCTTACGACGGAGACATAACAATAATGATTTTATTTAATAATAATTTCATATAAATTAATACATTTTTCAGTTCGGACTGCGCTTTCATAGCCGTTATAACCTCCTATATTAATCCATAGGTTGAATATTTGCGTGAATTTTTTATTACTTGGTTGCCTAATTAATCACCTCGATCCTTTCTTTGTTTGTGAATTTTTAATAAACTATTATATTTGTTTTATTCATATATTAAATTCTAATCTTTTTGATTCAGCTAATCTGGGGCTAAACCGACCAGGCTCTCCGACTGTTACACGTCGTAGGAACAGTAGCCAATGTAGTGTTTAGCGAGAGATGGGAACTTGTGGCTTATATCTCGTGCATGACTGAGCGACATTTTTTTAATATTATATTATAACCTCTAATTTTCTAGATATACGTCCATATAATCATTGTCACTCTTCTAAAACTACAGACCATCCGGCTGACCGCTGTGGAGACGTGCGCCGGGGCCTCGAATTTGGCGCACGTCTCCACTGCGGAGCAGCGCTTCATTACTTCAACATCCTCGCGGTCGCTCTGCGCATATCCGCGGAAACTGCGCGTCTCATCCGCCGCCGCAGCGCTTAGGATCAACAGCAAAGCTGTGCAGCTGGTGCACGATAATAATATATATTGATAGCGTTTCGTGCGCTTGTGGTGTGTGGCATCGTCAGCGCGTTGTACGCACGTCCTGTGGAGTGTCCACCACTGTGTTATTTAGTGTGTTAAATTGTGTTGTCCTTGTAGAGAGGGAACTGGACTTCACTAATCAGCCACATCATCCAAGACAACGGTGACGTTGCCTTATCACAAGCTGACCATAGGCGTGTCACATGGTGACATGGCCGTCACAGCACGGTGACATGGATGTCTTACAAGATGACATGGCCGATCACGCATGTGACATGGATGTCCCACAAGATGACATTACACGTCTCACAAAGTCACATGGCCGCGTGTCACAAGGGTGTCATAGACATTTCACAAGGTGACATAGACGTCTCACAACGTGACATGGCGTGTCACAAGATGACATAGGCGTATCACAAGGGGACATACACGTCTCACAAGGTGATATGGGCGTGTCACAAGGTGACATAGACGTCTCACAACGTGACAATGGGTCGTGTCACAAGATGACATAGGCGTATTACAAGGGGACATACACGTCTCACAAGGTGATATGGCCGTGTGCACAAGGTGACATACACGCTACACAAGGTGACATGGTCGTGTCACAAGGTTACATAGCTGTAAAGCAAGCAAGCGATGTCTCCTGAGATCACCCTGGCACCTGCTCGATTGATGTCAAGGTAGGTCTCTTGTGATCGTCACATCTTACAAACTTGTCGTTGGACTTATTAAGCTAATTAAAATATCAGCTGGTTGTTATGAAGATTATTTTAATGGAATTAGATTGATAATGGTACAGGATTTTTTAATTTGGTTTTAGCTTGCCTGAATTTGCGATAATCACAAAGTTTTGAAGTATAAATAAGCATCTTGCGTTGATAAAGACTAGTTGTAAGATTAGCTTTTTTAGGGGGGTTTCTTGATTAGTGATATTTCTATCTTGAACGCTCATAGGTATATACAACATAGACGAGTAATTAGTATTCTTTTTTGCATTTATTTGTGTTACGGTGCAGCGCGAAAAGAGAGAGGTGGATGGCCAAAGGGGAAGAAAGCAGCCGGTACAAGAAGGTGAACCACCGAAGCCGCCTAAGACCCCGCTGAGTGAATTCATAGCAGTGACTTCTTAATACAAAAAACAAATAGTGGGACAGTGGGACACACTGTTGCATGCATGTATATAAAGAAAGGTAGTGCTTAAATGATGATGCCTGTGTGATCATTCATGACTAGGACACTGTCCATTTTCCATGTGTTGCATCCGTATTTCTATTTACTTTAATTCAAGGTTTCACTTTCTCTTATGGTAAAAGCATTTACCCTTCATAGTACGTCCTTCCATAGACTTCTTCCTTATAGTATCACAGGCATAGGCATCTTCATAGTGTGACCATCACTCCAAGGTAGTCTCTGGTGTGGCACTACATGCTAACAGCATTTCGGCCGTGATAACACACTGTAATTGTATATCCACTGTAGCACTCTTCTCTCCATGCCATCTGAACTAGTGAAGCAGAATTTGGTAATGATGCCTAACTAACATTGTAGGTACGTGATCTACTTCAAAGAGAGAAGGTGTGAGTTGCAGAAGTCAAATCCTTTATTGAGATTCGCTGTTGTCGCAAGGCTGTGTGGGAAAGAATGGTCATCTATGGACAAGGAGGAGAAAAGGGTATGTCAGGGTTGTTGCGTCCTATGGAATATCGTATTGTTTGGATGTAGTTTTGTCAGCCAGTTAAAAATCAAGAACATGGAAGCAGGCTTGCTAAAAGTGTTGTAGTATCTGGTATACCTGACAGTACATTAACTTTGTACATTTATTGTCTGCTACCACAAACAGACAATTATAGCAGTTCCTCAGGGCGTTTTCGAGTTTAGGACAAGACACAAGCCACTTGCAACTCTGCACATGTGTTTTATGTACACGAATAGAGTTGCATAAACTAAATGGAAAGCAATACCTTCCATTTCTAATGTAATAGACATTATGTGACGTATGACTGCTTGTTCAGAGGTACTTTGTTTGAGGCCGAGGTTGACAAAAAACGGTACGAAGAGGAAGTCAAAGCGTACCAGGAGTCGACGGAAATACAAGCCTTCATGAAGAGAACGCAATTGCAGTCTCTCATTGATTGGGAGGGTGAGGCAGCAGTAAGACAGAGAACACCGTGCCAGCGGCAACAGCTCTGCAGAAGTCGGACAAAACGTGAGTTGTCTTACCTATCCTCTGTAACACTATAAGTGTGAGATGTGAGGGTATGACTTAGCAAATGTATGCTTATTTGTATCCGCTTTCTATCAAATAAGCTATTTTTTAACAGCCATTTTCTCCATATTTTTAGCTCATCTGACATAGTCAGATGCAGCTTGTAGAATCGCCATGATCGTCCGTCGTCGCGTCACGTCGAGCGCCGTCCGTGTCAACAGTTGGGCACAAATCTTAACCGCTCGACGTACGGTCACGATATTCGGGACGTGGGGGGTAATCGAAAACGAGTTGGGATGTCGAAGCTGGGGCGGTCAAAGGGTCAAGTCAAGAGGTGTAAAAGAAAGGGAACATTCACTCCTTAACTTAAGGTATAGGGAGGAAATGCAGAATTGCGGCCAAATCTAACGGCTCGACCTAGGCTCGTGATAGTCGTGTATAGTATCATGGTAGGAAAAGCCATCACCTGTGCCGAAATTGGAGTTCACAGGTCAAAGGTCAATGGTCACAGGGCAGATTTTCGACATTTTCTAAGGACATGGTGTGACGGAGCGATTGAAAAACTTTTTTGTTTTCAGCGGGTGACTAGCATTTTTATGGCATTATTGAAAGGACCATGAAATCTACTTTCTGCTGACATGCGAAGAGTAAGTGTCAGATAACCTTTTGACCCTCAAGGAGGAGGGTTAAACATGGATTTGTTGACTGCTCTGTTTAGAAAGAATTTGACTGCCGGGGTTCGCTAGTAGAATCTATACATGCCTGGATGTATGAGGCTACAATGTCACACTGAAATTTCAAAAGCTAAATTTGGTTAAAAGAAGGTTTATGCTCCTTAAATCGTATAATTTATATGGCATTCTGTACTGTCAGTATGTTACATGTAACGTATGCCATGCCAGTGGCTACTGCCAGTGCATGTGTTATGGTACTGTGTAGTTTTTGCCTGCGTTAATTGGTTACAGGTGGCAGCTGTCTATTGCAGCCTGTAGGGCTTGCGTAGCGTAAATGGATGAAGTGCTTACCTATTCTGTCTTGCAGATAGTTGTTGCTACTACATATGATGGGAGCTTCCATCTTTAATCTGAAGACACTTAAACGTACGCGCCATCTCGTGGCAACTTTCATAACGATCCCAACGAACATTCTTTTGAGAAGGTTCCTGATACCATCCCTGTGCATTCCACTGTTTCGGCGTGTATGTGAACACATTTGGGACTAACAGGGTTTACTAGAATCCCACCACTCCACCACAGAGTCACCGCAGTAGACGTTAGATGAGCGCTGTCGCTCTGCGGCACTTGTTAGATAGTCATCATAGGGTGCAATAACTTGTCTGTGCCCCTCATTTTACTCTACCAAATTACGCTTTGGCTTCAGCTAAATTTATTACAAAAATGTGATTATCAGATCATTATCATTTTTACTACTATTATTATCGTGAACACATAGCATATAATATAAGTATATGCAACTATACTATACATATAAGCAGGAGTGAATAACAATAGATCTAGAATAACAATAGATCTATTATTGTTCACTCCTGATATAATTATATCCCCACCGATAAATTGTTTATGTTTAGTTTATGTTATAGTTTATCTGTTCTAGATAATAGGTAATACTGCATGTGTGTATATGTGTTTATGACGTTACCTTCTTATGGTTATTATTCGTACTAACCACGCAGAGTTTATGTACTACATGAGTGTACATGTGTTAATGATTAATATACATGATAAATGTTAATAATCTCTCGTGATTAACACCCATGCATTTCCTCGGCAGCAGCAGAAGCAGGGGCAGCAGGAGGAGGAGGAGGAAGAGGAGGAGGAGGACCCTCTCTACTGCCCTGTCTGTCACCTGCGCTTCACGAGCGGCCACAACAGGCGCGAGCACGCGCTCGGACGCCAGCACCTCGCCACCATCACGAGCGACTTCGAGGCGGAGAGCCGCGCCGTCGACCGCCGGCGCCCCCTGGCGGATGCCGCCGCCGAGCCACCATCGCCGCCGAGCGCAGAGGAGCACGCGCGGGCGATACGGGAGCTTGCGCGCGGGCAGGCGCTCGAGGCGCGGGAGCTGCGGCTCAACGTGGAGCGGCTGAGGCACGTGAAGACGTGGCGGCTGGAGGAGGCGCGGGCGGCGCGCGAGGACGAGGCGAGGCTGGAGCGTGAGGTCGAGGTCGCGCGAGGTCACGGCGCGACGCTGCGCGCGCAGCTCGACGCGCTGCGCATGGTGCCCACGCTGTTTGGCGTCATCAACTTCTGACACGGTAGTGGTGGATGATGTGGCAGACGAGGCAACGGCAGCGGCGGATGGATCGGGGTTTTCGCTACGGCTGCCGCCACGGGCTCAGGGGCGCCTGTTTTTACTAGTCAGTGGCTGAGGAGTTATCCGCAAGGAGTTATGAGGAAGGAATTATCATGAAGAGGTTATCACCAAGGAGTTATCAGGAAGGAATTATCATTAAGAGGTTATCAACAAGAAGTTTGAATCATGAAGAGGTTATTAGTGAGGATTTGTCAGCATGGAATTGTCACCAAGAAGTTATCAGTAAGGATTTATTAGCAAGGAAATATCACCAAGAAGATATTAGCACTGAATTGTGCCAGAAAATTACTCGCAGGAGGGGAGGTTAAGGATGTGAGGAAGGAAAAGTGGTGGGGGTAGAGGTGGTGATGGAGGAAGTAGAGGTTGATTAGGAAAAGACAAATACAGGGGTTGTGGTGGTGGAAGGGGTAGAGTTGGTGGATTTAGGGCAAGGAAAGGAGAAATATTGAGGTTGTTGATGCTGTGATCCTTTTCTTTCACCACCACTGCCTAAATTAAACATCCTACTATCCTTGTTTATTCATTGCCTTTATGACCATCCCTCCCCTCCTCCAACTCCTCTACCCCTCCTTCCACCACTTCCTTTGCCACGATTTCTCTCTTTGTATTTCCCTGCCCTCATCTACTTCCTTCACTTCCTCTACCCATCCTTCCATTACTTTATTCACCTTACTACAGCTGCCCTTTCTGTAAAGTTCATAATTACATATCTCTTCAGCAGGCGCCAACTGTTGCTCTGTTTGCTGAAAATCCAGCGCTTATATGTAAACAGTGAGTGCCCGTGTGTACGTTTCCACATCTGCTGGTCGCTTTCTATACACATGCGTCCGGCTAAACAGCCCAATAAATGACAAAGTAAATACAGGCGATTATGGATACCTTTATTTATTATGGCCGTATTGGTGGCGTCTGCATATGCTTCGTATTAGGTTAATTGGGATGCATTACTTTCATTGTTGAATGCTGAACTGCCTACGTCACAGCATCACTGTTTCTGCGCAATAGTCTGGTACACCAAGCTGATGTGAAAGACCAAAGGCTAAGCAACCATATGTTCAGCCATATGTTCACGTGCCACTCTTCCCAATTTATCATATATTGATAATATTGTTACTGAAAATATTTGCAGTTGAAAGGTTGTATATATGGAAGCTAGTTACTTGCAATACTCGTGTATGCTTTACGCATTGCAATACTGCAATGAAGCTAACTATACCTAGCTTTTCTATAAACATCGCATTGGTCTAATTATTGTTTGATGTGTACAGTGTACATACTAGCAGCTGCAATATAGACGATAAATTCACAGAGATATGTCTATAATAATAATTGTATTTGTGTTAAAATATTGTGGTGGGGTACATTAGAATCCACAAAATGTTTGGTGCAAGCACAACGGTCTATAAGGTGTGCTATACACTGCACTATCAACACACACACATCACTGCACTATCAACACACACACATATATATATTATATATATATATATATATATATATCATAATATGCATTTTCATTATAACCGAAGTCGCCCTGCACTGTGCAAGCTTGGGACCTAATGTAGTAGATAATATATCCTTTTCACGAAAACTTTTTGCTGGTAATATATTACAGTAATGTCAGTATAGCGATTCTATACCTGATAATTCTCTATAAGTTTTAACGTACGTATATAGCACATAATGTCATTTCCTTGCTGTTATTAGTTATTACTCTTTCATAAACAAAAGGTTATTGTCAAGTAATGCAAAAATCTTTTGCAAAGATTACGATACATACGTTTATTTAGAGGTACTTCATAGTAATTATCCATAATAACTTAACTGCCGTTTAATATGCATTTGCAGCATAAGAGTTACATAAAAGTGGTAAATTGCGTAAACGACGTGAAGTGCGTTAGAAATGTAAAGAAATATGTGGATCCAAGAAGTACGCAAAGTGTGTACGCGTTGCAATCGTTTTGATAAGCAATGTATCTCGAAATTCGATGAAGATCGCGAATCTTTAATCGAAGTTAATAATAAAATTCGTAATATATATTTATGTGAACAACTATCTACACGTCTTGTTCGCACTCCCTCGGCGCAAATAAATGCCTCACTGTCGAATCAGAATCAGGATAGCGGTGGCGCTGATTCCCAGCAGTAGCATGGACACAGGTGTCGCCTCTGGCGCTCCGTTACAGAGGTCCGTTGAGCAGTAGCATCTGCGCGATGAGACCTCGTCCATGCACATATCCTCACGGCTGTCAGTCAGGCAGCCGCGTGTCACTGCTGCTGGACAGATTCGTGGGAGGAAAAGAGAAAGAAGTGAGGAGGGCAGCCGTTAGACGCCCTTCACCAAGAATGTGTATGCATGCGAATTCCTTTGATTTTTTTTCTTTGCCGTAGCACTTGTGATATATAGCACATATTGACATTTTTATCTATGACCTTTGTTGCCGTGAACTCGCTAGCCCATACATGAACGCTAGCGCGCACACGCAGGAACAAAGGCACGAGCGCACATACGGCCACGAACGCAATGCACAAATGCACACAGGCGCGAACACGCGCGCCACAGGCACTTGAAGCGTTTCAATAAAATATAATGCTAACTAAATACGAAATCTATTTACTACCAAATTCTTAATGTTTCTATACTCTTTTTCACCGTCCAAATCCTACGTCCAACCATACGCTGCCGGCGCCATTGCTTTCGCGGCGCGACTGTTGCACGCTTACACTAATATATATAGTACTGCCTGTCAGATCAAAACATGCCGTAGGACTCAATTCGGACATTATGAGTTAGTGGTTTTATCAGAAAGACCATTCAATTCTGGTTATTTTGACACCAAGATCTTCTTCCTAGGTCACATGGTTCGGAAGTTATGAGCATTTGAGTAGTCGGAATCGGGCCGATTTTGGAAAACAAAGTTCAGAGTAATTAGGTCATAAAGTTAAAGTTTGTTTTCATTTGGCCTTCATTTGGACAAAAATGTGAAAAAATATCTTCCCATTGAGCTACACACATGAATTTTTGCATGCACGTACCAGACATAATAACCATCCACTGTATGAAGTACGAAAATGGTAGCTTACAGTTAAGGTAAGTATTTCAGGTAATTAATTAGGGTAATTAAAACATTAATTATCTGGACTTTTTGGACACGCAAATAAACACATAAAAACACACTTTTGGCCAGTTTTATTGATGTAACATCGAACATGGATAACTACTAAAGGTATTTATGACCAAAAAAAAATCGGCTTTTTACTACTTTTAGGTGAAAAAT
>NW_014577546.1:197461-198821 GCF_000485595.1 Priapulus caudatus | reverse complement strand
GTTTTACCGCCCCCTGCACCCCACCCCACCAGTTTTAACCTCGCGATTTTTGGTTATTTTCGCAGCGCCCTAATTGTTACGCACGACGTCAAGCGCGTAGCCAGGGGGGTCCTGGGAGCCCTAGCACCCCCCAATCAAAATCAAAATCCCAAAAAAATCAAAGAAAAATCCCCAAAAAGCTGCAGAAGAAATAGTATTGTCAACAAAACAGCGTCTAAATTAATTTTAAAGCACTATTTTTACATTTAACTCAATTTTTTTTTAGACCACCAGACTTTTTGTTACTTGCTCGAGGACCCCCCAATCCAAATTCCTGGCTACGCCCTTGCACGACGTATGTACACACCAGTGGCGTACGCAGGGGGGGGGTGTTTGGGGTGTTAAACACCCCCTTGCCTTTGTCCCAAACAAACATTTTAAAAAAGAAGAGGAGAGGAGAAAAGGGAGAGAGAGAGAGAGAGAGAGAGAGAGTGAGAGAGGAGGGAGAGAAAGAGGGAAAAAGAGAGGGAGAGAGAACAGAAGGGCCCTATTATCCTGTTTATTAAGTTTAGTATTTGTAAACACCCCCTCCCGAGCTGAAGCCTGAAGGTCGTATGGCGCGGCGGCCGGCTTTGATGTACGCGATCGATCGCGTACTATATAGTATACGCATGCTATCGTGCTATACTGCCGCGGTAAGACTTCGGTTACTCGCTCGTTCAAAGGGCCGATTAATTGAGCTCCAGCCAATCGCGTAGCTCAAAAGATATCCTCTACTTCTACCATCCTAGACGGTATTCTAAACATGCATGAAACTGCGTTTTACGATTCACGTTTTCTTGCATCTTTTTCATCATAAAAAATATTTTGGAACTCTCTTTAGGTAAGTAAAATGACAAGAGTCGGATATTTGAATATGTATGATCGGCAGGCGGTATCTCTACATTTTTTTAAAGTAACCGCAGTCGCACATTTTTCACTCCGAAATGTGAAGAGCGGGCGGGTGACCCGAACCAAAGGTAATTTTTTGGTCGGCTTTATTAGCCAATAAATGATGTGAGTACCCAAGGAATGTATGATGACAAATTTTTCTTCTGCCAAAATCATGATGATTTCAATGAAACAATAACAAGTAAAATATGATATAATACAGAAAAATGTGCAAGGAAATGCGGTATTTTTAGGCGTTATTTTCTTTTCTTTTTCAAACTCGAGGTGGGGACACCCCTTCGAGCACCCCGCGTCGCCGCTCCGCTCCGTGCAGCGCTACGCGCTGCACTCCGTTATGCGGCTGCGCTATGCGCAGCGCTCCGCAGTCACTAACACGGGCGTAAATCCCGTGAGGGGTGGGGGTATGCATCTCCCTGCTCTTGAAGGAGGG
>NW_014577546.1:187838-193967 GCF_000485595.1 Priapulus caudatus | reverse complement strand
GACGGAAGGCCGAAAGTAATTTTAAGCGAAAAAAACATTATTTACGACGTCAAACTTCCCGATAAAAAATGCTTGGCCTAGATGAGATTCATTCGCAGTCGTAATGGGAAGACAGGATCGAGTCTGTGAGATTGCTCTATCCGTATGGCCAGCCTTAGGATTGTTGTCACCGACACAGACACGTGGCAGCATTTTCAAGGCTATACGGGTGGATCTATTTGGGGGTGGTATACGCGAGACAACAGGCACGCTAGAACGCCTGCACGCACGCACGTACGTAGAAACGCACGCACGTAAGAACGCATGAAAGCATAAACGCACGCCCGAAGCAACCCAAGCATGTAAGAACGCACATCCGAAGAAACGCATGCATGTAAGAACGCACGTACGCACGCACGTATACGCACAAACGAACACGCGCACGCACGTAAGAACGCACGCAAGTATAGTAACGAACGTGTATATACACACACGCAGAGACTTATAGGTATAAATGAATACTGCTGAATTTTACGAAAATTTCCCATAATTATTTTGGATTATACGTTTGTATATGTTCCCGTCCATTGCTATACTTGCTTGCATGCGTCCCGATCCCTATACATATAAGTTACGAGCACCTAGCAATCGTTGCCGTGCTATGTGTGTTGTTTTGTTGTTAATTGGTTAATCTGAGAGGATTCCTGTATGCCGGAGGCACGCATATACCCACGCGCGCACACGCACACGCACACGCACACGCACACGCACACGCACACGCACACACACACACAGTCACAAGCACGCACGCACGCACGCACACACACACACAACACATATGTACGCTCGAAAACACACACACACACACATGTACGCACGAAAACACACACACGCCCGCGCGCGCGCTTACATGCACACACGTATAGGCACACGCGCATGCCGCTACTGACGCACGCACATACGCGCACGCATACACGCATCCCCGTAGCAGGCATGCAAGTTTATTCGAAAATCTAGGGGGGCAGCTTCTCCTTGCTCTACACTCCCTTCTCCGCCCACCGCGCCTAGTCCATCACCTTGCTCTATCGCCGATTCCCAAACTACTACAGGATCAAACCATCGCTACAGCATCTTCTCTGCTTTCCTGACCACCAGCATCCGCCCTCCTCTACCCCGGTGTTGCTTGCGTGGTCTACGCTTGACACTAACGCACATTTCTTGGGGGTCCAGCAGGGACGTGCGGGGTGATTCCCACATTGAAATAACCTGACCGGCAGCTCCCACCACACTACGAATAGGAACCGGAACTCTAGTTCGGGGCCATCGGCAGCTTCCGGAACACCAAGATGAAGCTGCACGCACAAATAAAGGAAGCCAAACTCGGGTGTGGTGGTAACGACGAATACGGACGCCATAATATTATACAATTATTATATAACAGTTAGATAATTATTAAAATCACTACAATACATTTACAGATCAATTATACAGAATGAGAACACACTGTATATAATATGCACAAAAAGAATCACACATAAATACTTCCCACTATGGCCAGGTCATTCCTTTGTAGTTCCTGTGCTGCCACATTCACCTCCCGCAGGCACCAGGAACGCCTGTTCATATGCGAGCTCAAGCTCGAGCTCTCTCTCGCATGCTATATTGAGGGAGGCGACACAGCGCGGAGTGGCTCATACCTTCACAAATCTACTTTGTTCACGCATAGCTGTGCACATCATCCAAATTTTTCTCATGATTTTCACTGATCAATACCTGCAAAATCTCATGCTCATACAACGGCAATCATAAGCTTTAAGAGTGCTGACTCTGCTACCTGTCAAGTTGCTACGAATTACTTGCACATCCAACAACGATGCCATATCTAACTGACCTGTTTAAATCGTGAGTGCATGTCAAAAACTACGATCCTTTAAAAGTAAATAGTCGTCTCCCTATGTTATCATAGAACTTCAGATATCTGATTGGTGGCCAAAAGCTATATCCTGGCTACTTAACGCGATTACCACACAATGAGCAGTCATAATGCTAATATGCTTTTTTGACCAAAAATATAAATAACAAATGTACATGTATCTGCACTTTCTGTTTTCAGCATTTTACATATGCATCGTGTCTATACTTTGACACAGCTGAAACTCTAGTGCCTCTACCTGCTTCCGCAACTCTTCCACCTTTAGCTGGGCGAGAGAAAAGTCTGCCGGAAGGCTATGATAGTTCTCCAGCTTTTTCTTTAGTGGTCCAATCTTTGACTGTAAATCTGCTAGTTCTTGTGCCTGGCTCACGAGGGCACCATGGTGAACAGACGAATCAACACCAGCCTGCAAATGGTAGCAGTGGATAAATGCTATGTTGTGCCCTTAATGTTGTGCCGTTAATTCCTTAATGTTTCAGGCTCTCTATACTGTAGATTATATAGTCAGGCATGTATTTCAGGGATGACACAAACCTCTGCAAGTTTGAATTCTTGCTGTTGAATCTGCGATTCGTATTCGTTACATTTCATTCGAAGAAACTGTGTGTTCTTCTCCTGCTTCCTAGTTGTAGTTGCGTGTGATTTCTCCAGTTCTCTTGCCTTGTCCAGCGCTCTGAAACACGCATCTGACTATGAATATCATTACTTGAAACCTACGCTATCATCCACCTATCTATTTCTGCAATTCCCAGTTGCTGGGTTTTCCCGTTTCGGTGAGGGACATCTTTTGGAAGCACTTACTGGGTCACGTCGTTTAGTTTGTGAAGGGCTTGCGTGGTGTTGCGCAATAAGCTGGCCGACATCCTGTGCTCTGTGGTTCTGTCCTTGTCTGTGACTTTTATCACCTCTGCCAAGTCACCGAGCCCCAGTAGGTAACTGCAACAAACAGTCACTTAAATAGATGCAATACAAAACATGCTAGGTTATGTTCAAATGACTCATATCACAAATTGGGAGTTTCGTATATATTGTCATAAATAGTCATATAACAGTGCAGTCTTCTAGCATCTCTATAAGTACATAAATACATTTTTGTATATTTTGCATGCAATTTTTCCCAAACATGTCTCACCTAGATGTTGATATATCCTTCAGTTCTAGCAGTGAAGCGAGTGTGGCAAGCCCTTGTATCATTGTCGTCGCTTGCTGTGGGAACTTTGTAGCTTCTATACCCGTCTTTTG
Organism: Priapulus caudatus; assembly: GCF_000485595.1. Taxonomy (NCBI): domain Eukaryota; kingdom Metazoa; phylum Priapulida; class Priapulimorpha; order Priapulimorphida; family Priapulidae; genus Priapulus; species Priapulus caudatus. Next base: position 190,813 of record NW_014577546.1, on the reverse strand, counting down.
TAATACGTGTTTCACACGAGAAGCTGGCGCATGAAAAATATTGCAACTATTTCAATGTCTGGATGGATAAATCACACTGTGTATGTACCAGGTGATACAAAATCATCTTACTTCAATCATCAAACATTTAATAGAGCTGGAACATACTAGAAGGCAGCCATGTAGACGCTAAGAGATAGCTCGATAAAACAGTGGTGCTCCCAGCCTCCCACGCACAGACATTGGTATTGGTAAGGGGAAAATGGACTCTTAATTTATGCTGCTATTCTATAAAGGATGATGGGAAGCTAAAATTACTAGTATACATTATCATAATATCAAGAGCGTATAACGAAGGAGAGCGTACAATGGTGAAATGCTGAAACCATGTTGCAGTATTAGTCTAATTAATAAACTTTTCCCGTTTTATTTTGACGATTATTCGTATTAGTATTAGTATTACTGATCAGCTGTCCTACCTTGTTAATATAAAACAAACCGCATGTCCCTACGATGCCCCTACGCTGAGATAAGGAGCGGTGAAAATCTGGTATTTTCGCCGAAAACCGACTCGAGATCAGTGTTTACTGCGACGGTCTCTCGCTTTGAAATAACTTCGAGAAACCTCTCGTGTTTCCGTCAATGATTGACAAATGGAATGAATGACGTCTGTTATTGATTGCCATAGTGATGACCCCCACCTGTGCCCACTTCACGCTGGATGTATAGTAATCTCTGTAGTACTGACGTGAGTCGGCGCTACCATGGCGCTGTGTAGCAGGGAAAAAAATACAATTTATTTTTCGGGGGCTACTTTTCAAGCTCGCGTGCATGAAAATAGCACTCTAAAATTTGGTTTGCATTGAACTCTATGCAAATTTACGGGGGCTCTTTTTGGCATTTCCGGGGCTCTTTTTGGCATTTCGGGGGCTAAATCGCCCCGAGCCCCCGTGTATTTTTTCCACTGCTGTGTAGCGGCGACCGGAAGCATTACACTGGCCACAAAGCAAGAGACAGTCGCAGTAAACACTGATCTCGAGTCGGTTTTCGGCGAAAATACCAGATTTTCACCGCTCATTATCTCAGCGTAGGAGCATCGTAGGGACAAGCGGTTTGTTTTATATTAACAAGGTAGGACAGCTGATCAATAATACAGCAAAGAATCGTCAAAATAAAACGGGCAAAGCTTCTTAATTCGATTAATACTGCAACATGGTTTCACCATTTCACCGTTGTACGCTCTCCTTGTTTATACGCTCTTGATATAATGTGCTTGTTTTTAAAGTTATCTATATTGGCCAATTTTCTTTCGCCTTAGCCGCGCGGAAGATGCTACAGATATAGGAGCAATTGTGTATAAGTGCGTATGAGCGCAGTCATGGCGCGCGCTGGGCCGAATAAATCCACATCATTTCACCTGGATTCGTTCACTTTGTCTTTGATGAAACATGAGGAACTGCAAGAATATTTACATGACTTCGAAATACCAGATTTTGGTAGGCACATAAAAAATTCTTTCGCGCACACGCTTTCTCTCTCTCTCTCTCTCGCTTTCTCTTTCCCTCTCTGTCTGTCCCAATTGCTCGATCTCTATGGCTCTCTCTCTCTTGTGCATGTGCTCGGGCGTTTGTTCGTTCGCGCGTGCTTGCGTGAAGGAGTGAGCATATGTACGTGCGTACGTACACGTGTGTACGTGCGTACGTACACGGGTGTGCATGCGTGTTCGTGTGTACGTGCGCATGTTCCATCAGCGGCAGGCTAATAACCAATGCGCGGCGCGCTCGCTGAACTGCATCTGTAAGCCAGCATTGTCAAATCAAAGAATCGTCAAAATAAAACGGGCAAAGTTTCTTAATTCGACTAATACTGCAACATGGTTTCACCATTTCATCGTTGTACGCTCTCCTTCTTTATACGCTCTTGATAATATGCTTGTTATACACGATAGTATATATGTACATCGAGCAGTGTTGCTCTTTCCCCAGCACACGGGGATTAAATTTTAAAACTGTTAGTGCAAGGTAATTGTATATCCCTTTAAGAAATTTTAGGTAACTAATAACATTTCCAATGAGATTTTAACAATGCAACGCATACCTTCAGCCTCATATTCCTTGGTCTTTTGCTCATAGTCTTGACACATAGAATTAATATTGGCATCATTCTGGAGATTAGTTACCATCATCTGATGCAGTATACTTAATGTTCTATCATTGATTTTATAATCCGGTACATCTTCCTTGCCAAGCACATCCTCTAGCCATCTTTGTACCTATATTATATACAAACAATTGGAATAATGTAAAATTTAGATGATACAGAACATTGCTTTCACTTAGTTACTATAATATTAATTTTAACTGTGAAGGAGTCCCCTGATCCGTGGCTCAAATTTTACCATGGCACTACTAACCACAATGAAATTGCAGGTGCCCTACCCTACCTGGTTAGCATCTGTCCCATCACATTCTCATTCATTTGTTAAGTAACTGCAAGATTAAAATGTATTGTAAATCCACCAGCCTCTATCTAAATCATTAAGGTCACTGCTCTGCAGTGAAATATAAGAAGTAAAACACAGGCTAAATTTAAAGGATTTTATCCACATGCGGAAATCCGAGTACTCCTTTAAATACAAAAATGTCTTAACCACACCAAATACCAGAACTGTGACATATGGCACAAATAGCTTTAGAACATTAGCTGCAAAGGTGTGGAACAGTCTGCCATAAAATGCCAGACAGACTGCTGTATGTTTTAACGAGTTTAAAATGTTTATCAAAAAATGGAATGGCTTTGCATGCAAATGTGCAATGTGCAAATGATCTTTTAATCTGCAGTAAGTTTTTAGTAAATTTTGCCAGATAGCAACATCTGTAAATGTTGCTATAAATTGTAAATATCCATGTATTATACCTAAAATTTATTCATGTACTCGAATGCCTGTATAGAGGGTTCCGCGATTTGGTCTAAAAATAGCAATATTACCTACAATC
>NW_014577546.1:179844-183818 GCF_000485595.1 Priapulus caudatus | reverse complement strand
GACAGGATTGACAGAATTGAGTTTTGTGTGTACAAAATTGAGTTTTGTGGGACAGGATTGACAGAATTGAGTTTTGTGCACAAAAGTGAGTTTTGTGCACAAAATTGAGTTTTGTGAGACAGAATTGAGTTTTGTGCACAAAAGTGAGTTTTGTGCACAAAATTGACTTTTGTGAGACAGAATTGAGTTTTGTTAGACAAAATTGAGTTTTGTCCCACAAAATTCATTTTTGTCAAGTTTATAGGTACAAAAATGGATTTTGTTGACAAAATTGAGCCATGTCCTACTTAGCCCCCCGTAATACGTGCATGCTAAAATCCTATCTATAATATTCACTTTGCTCGCAGCATCTCGCTCCGGGTTCCGTATATAGGCTGTAATGTACATGAAGATGGCGCTCGTGCGTCGGTCACCGTTGGCTGCTAAGAGAATTTTCTTCGGCCGTTGTCATACGTTCAAACTGGTTGCGGGCGGACCGACGGCACGTGTGCATGCTAAATTAAATCCGATCTAAAATATCAGTCGACGGCGACCAACGTCCGTGCGCTATTTTCATCTACATTAGCATAGGTGGGAACCCAGGGCGTGATGCTACGAGCAAAGTGAATATTATAGGTTGGATTCTACCATGCACACGTGCCGTCGGTTCGCCCAGCTCTGGTTTGAACGTATAACATCGGCCAAAGAAAATTATCTTGGCAGTCAACGGCGACCGACGTCCGTGCGCCATTTTCATGTACATTATCATATTGGTGGGAATCGTGGCGCGATGCTGCGAGCAAAGTTAACAGTGTAGATTGGATTTTAGCATACACACCTGCTGTGGGCTCGCCTGGCTCTAGTTTGAACGTAAGATGTCGGCCGCAGAAAAATCACTTGGCATGCAGTAATGCAACAGCGACCGACGGCCGTGCGCCATTTTCATCTACATTAGCATAGGCGCATGGGAATCGTGGCGCGATGCTGCGAGCAAAGTTAACATTGTAGATTGGATTTTAGCATACACACCGGCCGTGGTCCCGCCTGGCTCCAGATTGAACGTATGATTTCGACCGAAGAAAATTGTCTTGGCAGTCAACGGCGACCTACGTCCGTGCGCCATTTTCATGTAGATTAGCAAAGGTGGGAACCCAGGGCGTGAAGCTGCGAGCAAAGTGAATATAATAGATCTGATTTTATTATGCACACCAGTGGCGAATCTAGAGGGATCTTCAGCCCCCCCTCCGTTCAGCCAGTGACTAATAAAAAAAAGCCAGTCTGCAGGCTAATAGAAACTGCATGGAGATTTCCCCTGTGACTACACAGCTGCCTGAATTTTCCAGGTAGGAGGGGGCATGCCCCCGGACCACCCTAGCACTGCGTGCCTTCGGCACGCCTTTACTCAATACTCAAATATCAACCCCCTGTCTCCTGAAAGCTAGATCCGCCCCTGTATATATATATATATATATATATATATATATATTTATTTATTTATTTATTTATTTATTTATACATATACGTATAATATCTAAGCTTCGACTATTTAGCAAGCAGCCTCATAAAGATTATTATTCGACGTCCAAGAACCTATAGAGAATAAGGAGATAGTCAAGGCTGATCAAATTGGTATATCAACACTGCAGATTGCAGTACAAACATTTCAATTTTTTAATTAGCTAGAGAAAAAGGAAGATAATTCCAGTATGTGATGGCCGACACAGGAAAGCTAAATATGAATGGATCCTTCGAAAAGGCGCCATATAGCCGCAGCATGATGCAGTGATCAGATTCACATGATCGAGTGCTACGAATAGGTTTCATCAAACAAGATGGAATGCCATTCTTCATGTGACAATTTATTTGAACGACCGTATTTAGACCAACCAGCTATAGGCCGTGTTATTAACATGGTTATTCATATAATAATAAGAGTAGGCCTATAACTCCGAAATTAATCAGAATCACAGCTACGCGATGTAATGAACGTATTTTATCAAAAGGATTAACAAATTAACACGCAAAAGAACCGTCTTAACTTTGTCGATGTTTATAGTGATGAATATGTCACTGGTCGCGCATGATAAAATACAACGTACGTGATTCAAATACACTAATACTGTAGCAAAAATATGCGACGTTAGAGGGCGATACCAGTCTAGCAATCACGCGCACTGTTACTGCTACCGTTGTCCAATGCGTCACCACCACCACCTATGCACCGCCACCGTCAGCTACTGCTACTGCTGCCGCTAAGGCTACTGACTGCTACTGCTTTGCTACTGCTGCTGCAAAGGCTACTGACTGCTACTGCTTTGCTACTGCTGCTGCTACTGCTGCTTCTGCTTCTGCTACTGCTACTGCTACTGCCAGTGATACTGCTACGATTGTAAGCACAACAAATCATCAACTAATCAAATTCTTACGAGAGCTCCAGGATTGGCGCCAGCAACTTTAATGATTTCCTTGGGCAGTCCAATATATAACGTGAAAAACAATTCGGTCTATTAGATGCGTGCAATTTATTTGCTATTAAAACGGAAACCTCCGGAGTAAAATAGCGATGTTATCGCGAAAAATTTAAGGAAACGCATACCAACGCGAGCGTCGCTGTATAAATATATAATATATAATATATAATAAATATATATATATATTATGGGATATACTACACCCACACGTATATAAATATATATACGCGCACGCGCGTGTGTGTGTGTGTGTCTGTGCGAGTCAAAAATACGCCTTCCCTCCCACGGTGGCCGTTTAAACGTCATAAAATAGTTGCTGGTTTATCCCACAGCGTCATTATAGTAGATTACGACCGCTATTAGTCAAGCGGCAGCTGACACGCGCGGTGGCAGGCGCACGCCTTAATAGATCTTGATAAACTTGCCGCCCGCGCGCGGGCGCACCCCAGCAGCATACACTCACGTTCATCCCCCCCCCTCGGTGTCGGCGGCGGTCACCGGAAACACGCACGTGTTCTTAATGGCTTCACTTTGTTTTGTTCCGTCGTCGTCGGTAGCCGTAACTCGATACCGGGTGAACGCGTGCGGCACGCAACGCGGCCGATGCCCCTCCAATGATGGAGGAGGAGTGGAGAGGAGAAGGAAGGGCAGGAGCAGGAAGGGGAGGAGTAGGAGAAGGAGAAGGTGGAGTACGAGAAGACATGAAAAGAGGGGGAAGTTAGATGAGGAGGACGAGGAGGGGGAAGAGAAAGGGGGAGAAGGAGCTGGACGGGGAGGGAGGATCTCGAGGACAGGGAGAAAGAAGGAGAATAGAAGGAAGAGAAGAAGAGGAAGAAGAGGAAGAAGAAGAAGCAGAAGAATAAGAAAACAAAGAAGAAGGAAAAAAAACGGAGGTGGATAATAAATAGTAATAAGGGGTGGAAATTAGCAAGGATAGTAGATACGAAAACGATTATCGAACCGAAGGAGAAGTATGGGTCGTGACGTGATGTGCTCATTAAAGAAGATACAGATAAGGAGTTCCGAGATGTGGAAAAGATGGAGTAAGGTGGGGCGATGGGGAAAGTTAATATAAAAATATAACGGGAAGATGAAGAGACGTCGTGTAGGGAGAATGACGAGAAGGAGGTCGAGAGGGTGAGATGAGGGACGAATGAGAAGACAGGAGGTAACAGAGGAGGGAGGGCACAAGTGGTAGAAGGGGTGTAGAGAAAGACACGAGTGTGTCGATGGGGTGGCGCATATAACATCATCAAGATGTAATGTGTGGATTAGAGCATCCTATCTTTAAACAGAATGATAAAGATCAGGATAGGCAGGCGGAGAATAACTAATAGTTTCGAAGATTAGTCAACTAGTTTCTTGTGACAATTGCTCAAATTGTATAAAAAAACATCGTATATCGCCTTCGCTACCTTATAACACGACCAAACATGAAATATCTGAACAGAAGTCACACTTACACCACACACCAGACACAACACACACAACACACCCACACACGCCACACATCCACAGCGCCAC
>NW_014577546.1:159513-173658 GCF_000485595.1 Priapulus caudatus | reverse complement strand
ACAACACACACACACACCACACACACACACACACACACCACACACACACACACAACACACACACACAACACACACACCACACACACCACAACACGCACACAGCCCGCACCACGCACGCACGCACGACGCACGACACGCACGCACGCACGCACACATACACACACATATATATATATATATAGTAATATTAATAAATTTTTCTCTCACTCTCTCTCTCTATATATTATTATATTATATAGAGAGTATATATGTGAATGAATGTTGTCCATTTCAGGCATTGATTTATGACACTTGAACGGCTGGTGTATGCGTCAAAGTTACCAGACACACAGTGAAAATAACTTGTGTAAAACTAATTTTCTGTCATAAAGCTTAAGTGCGCGGGGTTTTCTTGGTTTTATAGTTGATTTATGTGCAGGAATAATTTCGAATCAGTCCGTTTAACGGGTTTCGGGTGTCATTCACGCGTACTAATTCGCATCAGCAGCGCGCGCGCCGATATTCGCGATCAGATTTTGTAACCGAGCCTGGTTCAACTTGATAGTACATAGTAGCTCATAATGGAATTATCACCGCTACGGTGGCGCATCTACTATGCCACGCAGCGTTTACATTTGTAATTAACCTGCGCGCGCTATGGCGAAATGAGCTCGTGTTAAAACCGCTGACGCTACTCAAGACAATGACGAGCACGGAGAGAATATAATGAGGCGTGCGATGAGGTCTTCTACGACTATGAAGCGAGGTGAATTCATGCGTGAGCGCGATATAGAATAGGCAGACGATAAAACCTCGTCAGCAAACACGCAACAATTCTGAATAGGCTACCCCCTTTCGTCGTTATTGAATTAGTCAAATGAAAAGTGTACGCATAAAAATATTGCATTATCTGCATCGTTGCTTAAATCTTGCTCTATTAAGATTATACGGAATAGTGGAAGGAGATTAAATGGCCTTTTTCTGCAATGAATCAAACATAATTGATAGCATGTATCTAATTCTCTCCCTCATGCTATCGGTGATTTTATTGCCGCCACATGTCGAGGTCCACGAGGGAAGATGCAGCGACGTGGCGGGAAGGACGAAGGTCAGTAGCTAGTGTGGCGCGTGCGTGTGTGCGTGAGTGCGTACGTGGATGCGTGTGTGCGTGAGTGCGTGCGTACGTGCATGCGTGTGTGCGCGCGCTGCGCGCCTGCATGTTAACGTGCGTGCATTAGCACACACACACACACACACCGCGTGCGTATTAACGACCGACGTTACGATGCCGCGCGCTCGCGCACACCCGCCTACTATTCTCGTCCAAAGGGCCGTTCTCGCGCGCTAACTCTTACAAATTGCTCACAGCTCGTAATAAATCAAGCGATCCGCAATATGATTGAGCAATTTTTTTCCGAGCGCGTGCCCGATTGACTAGGGGCCACGCACACCAGCTCGCTGTAAACACGGGGGAACATAAATTACCGCTATTCGCAGATGCAAGTGCAGCGAATGTCCAGCAACACGTGGCTGTGTGAGGCGAGCGTTAGTTTGTATCAAGAGTAGATAAGTTTATTATCTACTCTTGTTTGTATGTAATGATATTAGGAGATGTTTTGTGGAAGGGGTTACTTACGGAGTTCTCTGGAGGTTAATGCGGGGAATAATACTAATATAGGTAAATGGGTGACAGTATACCGGAACAAGGTACGTATAGCTAGCAGACTTAGTAAATAAGCTTGTGTGCCCGCATTGACCTATCACTGTTTCTGTTAATTGGTCCCGCAGCATGCAATGACACATGAATAGCAACAAGAACGAGAACGTCAACAACAGCAATTAGTAAATTAACCAACCATTAAATAATTAAATTCACACACGTGCACGCACGCACATGCACGCACACACACGCACACACACGCGCGCGCTCACTCGTGTGTGTATGTGTATGCCTGCGTGCGTGCGTGTGTGTGTGTGTGTTATATATAAATTATTTAAATAATATATAGGTGGTTATTTTATTTATTTGTTTATTTATTTATTTATTTATAGTATTATTTAGGTATTCATTTATTTATTTATATATAAAACACACCATAATTGCCGATGCTGCTGGTGATGACAATAACAGCGACAACGTTGACAATGGCGATTCAGCGTAATTCACAGCGGCTTCGCGACAACCGATATTTTTATGGCATAATTTAAAAAAAACTCATAATAAAATCAGTGTGGAAATCTGAAACTAAATGGCGGCGCGAGCGCGCGCGCGGGTGGGTGCATGGACCCGTTATTGGTTTTATTGTTTGTTCTGTCGTTTATGTTAGAATTAATTGAAGTAATTTAGGGGCGGCGGTAATCAACTCCACACAACGATCATTCCACACTCCGTGTCTGGTTGTTAAACACGCAGAGTATAAATCTTTTCGAGGCGAATGCCTGATATAGCTGTGACAAGCGTGCGTATGATTTATCGTGTGGGGCGCGCGGGCTAGCACGTGTGCCGTACGTGGGAGAGTCAACTCCCGATGACACGACTCCGCTCGTTTAATTAATTTACCTGTCCGCTCGGCGGCAGCAATCGACTGTCAGATAAGATTATTATACAAACAATTACGCGAATAAAGAAACAGAAATTTTTATATATATATAGAGATATATATGTGAATGAATGTTGTCCATTTCCAGCATTGATTTATGACACTGAACGGCTGTGTATGCGTCAGAATTACCAGACACACAGTGAAAATTAACTTGTGTAAAACTAATTTTCTGATCATAAAGCTTAAGTGCGCGGGTTTTTCTTGGTTTTATAGTTGATTTATGTGCAGGAATAATTTCGAATCAGTCCGTTTAACGGGTTTCGGGTGTCATTCACGCTACTAAATTCGCATCAGCGGCGCGCGCGATATTCCGCGATCAGATTTTGTAACCGAGCCTGGTTCAACTTGATAGTACATAGTAGCTCTTAATGCAATTATCACCGCTACGGTGGCGCCATCTATATGCCACGCAGCGTCTACATTTGTATATCACCTGCGCGCGCTATGGCGAAATGAGCTCGTGTTAAAACCGCTGACGCTACTCAAGACAATGACGAGCACGGAGAAATATATGAGGCGTGCGATGAGGTCTTCTACGACTATGGAAGCGAGGTGAATTCATGCGTGAGCGCGATATAGAATAGGCAGACGATAAAACCTCGTCAGCAACACGCCAACAATTCTGAATAGGCTACCCCCTTCTCGTCGCTATTGAATTAGTCAAATGAAAAGTGTACGCATAAAATATTGCATTATCTGCATCGTTGCTTAAATCTTGCTCTATTAAATTATACGGAATATGGAAGGAGATTAAATGGCTTTTTCTGCCAATGAATCAAACATAATTGATAGCATGTAATCTAATTCCTCTCCCTCATGCTATCGGTGATTTTATTGCCCGCACATGTCGAGTCCACGAGGAAGATGCAGCGACGATGGCGGGAAGGACGAAGGTGCAGTAGCTAGTGTGCGCGCGTGCGTGTGTGCGTGAGTGCGTGCGTACGTGCATGCGTGTGTGCGTGAGTGCGTGCGTACGTGCATGCGTGTGTGCGCGCCTGCGCGCCTGCATGTTAACGTGCGTGCATTAGTACGTGCGGGCCGTGCCCGGGTGCAGTGAGCACGCAAACGTGAGTGTGCGTACACGCGTGCAAGTTCGACTCCTCTCATGAAAACGACATTTATAGAAAAAGCCATTCTAGCCGATCCATTACGATCACGCGTGGTCGCTCTGTTCATATTATGGTTTCGCATCGGACGCTCTCTGACGCATGCACGCACGCACGCACGCACGCACGCCCGCACGCACGCACGCACGCACGCACGCATTCGATTCCAAGATGTAACGCTGACTCTGAACGCACGTCCGTACGGGGAAAACCACCACCACGAGCAGCAGCAGTTGATAACCATCGACATTGTTCGACGATATTATTTCGAATCCGATCACGCGGCTTTGCATCTGATTTCAAACTAATAGCCGGAAGGAAACATCGTTGTCGTATAGGATATGCGCGCTGAGAAGGAAGAAGAAGAAGGAGGAGATCGTAACGTGGACGTTGCATGCGCGCGCGTGCACTCGCGAGCATTACAAGCATCTGTGATTACACGCGATTACTAACGCGATGAATAAATTACAGGTCATCGATTGCGATTGTTGTCTGGTTTCCCTGTTTTGTTACAGATACGAGCGGCATTCGTTCCTGATTGCGTTCTTTAGATGGAGAGCGGGAGAGATCTTTATCGCACGTCGTGACTCCATGAGACGCAATTCGTCGTTCGAAAGCGTGTGCTCGCGCGGCGTTTTTGTCGATAAGCGGTTTTCGACGCAAATACTTTAGTCGGAAAATGCTATCGCGCCGTATATAGCCGGTACATACGTTACCGTTGGATAGTACCGCACAAAAATATATGGAGACACTATAGAGTCTAACTAGTATATTATTTTTATGAAGGGTACAGACATTCACGGCTGGTGTTTATATACATCGAGTATACGGACAGATATGTAACCTCGCATTTTACCTTCTGAGAGTAGGTATCTCCTAGCAGTCTTAACGGAGAAACCTTCCTCCGAAGAACAGTTTCTTATCGAAATTCGAGTAAGTCTTTATATGGAAAGCGTTTTTTCGCAAACTTTTCAGAATGTTTAAGAAACCGTAAAAGGAGTTTTTATGCTATAGTCGTACGCACAGCGCGCATGCGTCAAATGTACGCGTCGCAAAATACTATAAAAATAATGAGAATAGACGAGAGGGTAAAGACGATGGAGAGGTAGACTACTCGTAGCTGTGGGGAGTAAGAAAACAAGCGCGCTAGCAAATACATAGCGATTATCGGAAACAAGACTGTGAGTAGAATGGACAGGCCTGACGTAGTGTAACGAGGCGTGAGCGCGCCTCGCCCTGTCAGGCGATGACTAGCCCTATTCAGCCCCTTTATTCGCGGGAAACGCATCGTTTTTAATCAAAACGATGAAATTCGAATGCCTTATTGTCGACACGAAGGTAAATCGTAATTTCGTGCGATGGATTTCGTCGTATAGTTCTTTCCAAGTCGAACTCATTTGATCGTATTTATCACGATCTATGAAGACTGTCGACGCAAAATGGTAATTTATACAGATGGCGCTGCGGGATTATTCGCGTAAAAGTCTTTCATCTCATTCTTTACGATATTAAGTCTTTAAATTTTGCTATGAAAACCTCAACTCGCGTCTGTCCTCCACCGGCGGGTCGGTAAGTAATGGCACTCATGATAAGCGAACGCCGAAAAACGTCTTTAAACGCGCGAATAACGAAATCGCCTCTTTGTGATAATAAAATTTACATCATAATGCTGCGGGAAGTATGGGAGTGGGGCGCGACGATCGGCGACGGACAATCATGTTCGAACTAAACGAGAAGTAATTGCGTGAATGTATCGCTGCCGTTCAGATGCGCCGAAGATAAACAGCTTATAAAACAACGGCACTGTTTATGTGTGCGAGGATTTGCTGGGATAATTAAGCCACATCATTTACAAACACAATGCCCATTTACATATGAAAAGCGCGTAAACTCGATGCTAGAACGACTCGCAGCCGCTAACGTTGTGACATCGTTGCCATCGCTCCGTAATGAAGCTACAATCGATAGCTTGGCCTTTCTACGCGCTCGTTGCCGTATAATTAAGCAAGGGTACCGGCGATCGAACCGCTTATTTCCATCTTATACCCATGCATCAAGCCCGGGGTATAATGCCGTCCGATATCCTCCCCTGCTCACAAAGCGACTCGTTTACAAAACCCCGTGTCTTAATTCCATTTTAATGTCGCCCCTTTAAATTGCAATCAGCGATAAATAATAGATTATTTTCTCATCACGGAATATCAATTTGTGCGCGCGCGCAATCTCATATTGTCGAAACAGTCATATAGAGGGCTTACGTTCCGATTATGAGCTGCGGCGAGAGTGCATTCCCGGCCGCTGCTCGCCGCAAAGCGACGTGCCGTATCATTACACCTGAATCCGTCCGCAATATCCGAGCTTTCCGCCTATCGTGTCGAGCGACGGCCAAATCCCGACGCTCGGCTGCAAGCGACGGCAGACTCTCTCCCGCTCGTTTGCCACGATGAGCGATCAAAGGGAAATCCTCTCGGCCACTTTCGCAGATCCCAAATTTGTTTTGATGCGAGGTTGGCGCGACGATAAGATGTTATTTGCGTGATTGAGTCGTGTATCATCGTCATCGGCCGTGCGTGCGTGTGGTTGGGCGTGCGTGCATGCGTGCGCGCGTGTGTGCGTTTTACATAGGTTTTTATGAAGGAAAGTTGATATACAGTGTCGCAACAGTGGAACTGTAACAGAGGGGTACGGTAGTAGGGCCTATTTGTGAATGTGTGTTCATATTATTTTCAGTTTTTACTGACTCTGTCCCAAGTGCCTGTGGCTGTGAGTTTGATGTGCCAAGTGTAACAGTCGATCACACAAAACAGCATGTGCAGATAAACCATTTTGAGTTATGAATAGACCAATAAAACGTGCCCATACAAATTTGTATAATCTGACGCTATTTTAGGGCACAATGGTCCTCGAAACGACGAAAGACAAATGTATGATTCTCGTGATGTGGATTGTCATTGTGGTAACTTGGGCTTGGGGGTTTGTATGTCACGTTACGGTACTCTTTACTTAGTGACAGTCACTGAAATCAACATAACTTGGGTGTGTATATACTTACCTCTTGATAATCGTAATTCATCGCTTTTCTTTTGGAGCTAAAATGTTTATGGATAAATACAGCTTTCGTATTATGTTATGTCTATTAGATTTCTAAAGTGCATTTAAAAAGTTCGCGCTGCGTCTGCGTTGTTACAGTTATTGTGCTGCCACCTTTAGGCACAATAAATAAACATGAGCTTCGCCTCATTGATATAACCATAGAATATAACGATATAATCTCGTAAATATTAGTCTTCAAAAGTCCTAGGGACTATAACGAAGACGGAGAGAGAAGTGGATGAAATTGAAAGATCAACACTGCGGTTTGCAGTGGAAAAAGTTGCAATTTTGCGATTTACCAATGATGAAGGTAGGAAGAGAATTCCAATACGGAATGACAGAAACAAAGAATCTGATGAACTACATATTTTCTATGCTAATGTACTGGGGCAATCGCGTACGAGTCGCCAGTGGCTTTACCAACAAAGAAAATGTTTTTCGGACAAACACATGTACACATACGCACACACACACACACACACACACACACACACACACACACACACACACACACACACACACACCACACACCACACACACACACACACGCACCGCCGCACGCCACAACGCATCACCGCGCACACGCAAACGGCACACCGAACACGCACACGCACACGCACACGCACGCACCACACGCAATCGACGCACGCCCACGCACGCACACACACAAATATACACACAATACACCTACAACTCAGCGGGGCACGGTCACACACACAGTACAAAACTCACACGCGGGCGCGACCGAGCAAATACACACATACTGTACACACAGTAACCCACGACAATTTTCTCGCTTCTCATGCGTTCAAACTGGTCGCCGGGCGGGCGGGCGACGGGCCAGTGTACGGCAGACCGGCCAAAACCCATGACGAAAATTGAGTTTTATACACTAAAATCATTCTGTTGCACAAAATCAATGATGTAAATTCTGATATACAAAATTTTTAGTTTGTTTACAATGAGATTTAAATTTGTAAGACATAATTGAGTTTTGTGCATTCACAAAATTGAGTTTTGTGGGACAGGAATGACAGAATAGAGTTTTGTGTTCGACAAAGTGAGTTTTATGGGGCAGATGGCACATAATATGAGTTTTGCTGGTTCACCATAATTGAGGTTTGTGGCTTCACAAAGTTGAGTTTTGTGTTCAGCAAAATTTAGGTTTGTGGGAACAGGATGACAGAATTAGAGTTTTGTGTCTCACAAAAATTGAGTTTTGTGCGGACAGTTAGACAGAATTGAGTATTTGTGTTTACAAAAATGAGTTTTGTGGGACAGGCATTGACAGAATGTCAGTTTTGTGTTCACAAAATTGCAGTTTTGGGGACAGGAGTTGGACCAGATTGAGTTTTTGTGTTTACACCAATGAGTTTTGTGGACAGGGGGATTGACCAGAAGTGAGTTTTAGTGTTCCACAAAAATTGAGTTTTGTGGGACGGATGACAGAATTGAGTTTTGTGTTCACAAATTGAGTTTGTGGGACAGGATGAAACAGAATGAGTTTTGTGGTTATACCAATTGAGTTTTGTGTCAACAAAATTGAGTTTTGTGGGACCAGGATTGACAGAATGGAGTTTTGTGTTAACATAAATGAGTTTTGTCGTGTGGCGCAAAATCGAGTTTTGTGTTCACAAAATAGAGATTTTGGTCGGACAGGGGTTTGTGTTCCCAAAATTGAGTTTTGTGGGACAGGGATTGACAGAGATTGAGGTTTTGTGTTGCACAAATTGAGTTTTGTGGACAGGATTGAAGAAATTTAGTCTTTGTGTTCACAAAATTGATTTTGTAGGACAAGCCGATTTGACAGAATTGAGTGTTTGTTGTGCTACAAAATTGAGTGTGTGTGATCTGAATTGACAGAATTGAATTTTGTGACATGCAAAGAGTGAGTTTTGTGCACAAAATTGCACTTTTGTGAGACAGAATTTGGAGTTTTTGCGAAAAAATGGCGAGTTTGTGTTTCACCAAAAAATTTGAGTGTGTGTGTTGGAAAAAATGCGAGTTTTGTGTTCCACAAAATTGAGTTTTGTGAGACAGAATTGAGTTTTGTGCATTAAAGTGAGTTTTGTGCCACAAATTGACTTTTGCTGGAGACAGAATGAGTTTTGTGTTAGATCAAAATTGAGGTTTGGTCCCAGCAAAATTGATTCTTGTGTCTGAACTACAGTTTATAGTACGTACAAAAATGGCATTTTGCTTGACAAATTGGAGCATGATCCTACTTAGCCCCCCGTAAACGTGATGCTAAAGTCCTATCTATAATATTCACTTTGGCCTTCGCAGCTTAGTGTCGTCCGGGTCCGTATATAGGCTTACATGGTAGCATGAGATGCGCTCGTGCGTCGGTGCGAGCGTGTGTGTCGTGCTGAGAGTGAGAATTTTCTTCGGCGCTTTGTCATACGTTTCAACTGGTGCGGGCGAGACCGACGGCACGGTGTGCATGCCTAAAGTTAAACGGTCGATCTAGGAGAGAGAGTGAGTGGAGTTGCGACGGCGGACCAAACGTGCGTTTGGCATTTTCATTCTATGCATTAGCATAGGTGTGAACCAGGGCGATGTACGAGCAAAGTGAATATTATAAGGTTGGATTCTAGCCGCTGAACGCTGCCGTCGGTTCGCCCAGCTCTAGAGTGTGAGTAGGTATACACTCGCCATAAAGGAATAATTATCTTGAGCTAGTCAACGCGTTCGACCGACGACTCGTCCGTCGCACATTTTTATGTACATTATCATATGAGTGAGATAGTGGCGTGGCGGTTGGGCGCGCGTAAATACCTGCGAGCAAAAAGTTAACATTGCTAGCATGGAATTTGCAAGTACACACCGGGCCGTGTTCGCCGGCTGCGTCGGCTCCAGATGAACGTAGTGCGCATTCGTCGACCGGGAAGAAAATTCGTGCTTGAGCCAGTCAACCGCAATCCTACCGTCCGTCTGCGCCATTTTCATGTAGATTAGCAAGAGTGGGCGGACCCAGGGGAAGCTGCGAGCAAATTGAATATAGATTAGATCTGATTTTATTATGCACCACCCAGCTGTGCCCGAATCTAGAGGGATGCTTCAGGCCCCTCCGCCTTCAGCCATGTGACTAATAAAAAAAAGTCAGTCTGCAGGCTCAATAGAAAACTGCATGGAGATATTCCCCGTGTGATTACACAGCTGCAAAATTTACAGGTAAGAGGGCGGCATTGCCCCCGGACCACCCTAGCACTGGCGTGCCTTCGGCAACGCCTTGTACTCAATACTCAACTATCAGACCCCCTGTCTCCTGAAGAGCTAGATTCCGCCCTTGTAGATATATTATATTATATATCAGGAGTAGCATAATAGGCTATAATCTACATTTCTGAAATATTATATTATTTATTTATTTATTATTTATTTATTCTATTCACTATAACATATTACGTATACAATATCTAAGCTATCGACTATTTAGCCAAGCAGCCTCAAAAGATTATTATTCGACGTGCGCGAAGAAACCTATAGAGAATAAGGGAGATAGTCAGGCTGATCAAATTGGCGTATATTCAACACGCAGATTTGCAGTCACAAACATTTCATTTTTTTAATTACGCTAAGAAGAAAAGCGAAAGAGATATTCCAGCTATGTGATGGCCGCACACAGGGAAGCTTAAATATGATGGATCCTTCGAAAAGGCGCCATATGCGCAGGCATTGATGCCAGTGGCATCAGATTCACATGAGATCGAGTGCTACGAATAGCGTTTCATCAAACAAGATAGGAATGCCGCATTCTTCCCACGTGACAATTTATTAGAATGACCGTTATTTAGACAACGGCCTATAGAGCCGTGTTATTAAACATTGGTATCATAGTAATATAAGAGTAGGCCTATAACTTCCGACATTAATCAGGATCCACCAGCTACGCGATGCTAATAAACGTATTTATCAAAGGATTAAACAAATTAACACGCCAAAAACCCGTCGCTAACTTTTTCGATGTTTGTATAGTGATGAAAATTGTCATGGTCGCCGCATGGAATAAAGATACACGTACGTGATTCAATACACATGAATACTGTTAGCAAAATATGCGACGTTAGAGGGCGATACCAGTCTAGCAATCACGCTGCACTGGTTTACTGTACCGTTGTTCCAATGCGCTCACCACACCACCCATGCACCGCCGACCGTCAGCTACTGTAGCGGTTTTACTGCCGCTAAAGGGCTACTGACGCACTGCTTTGCTACTGCCCTGCCTGCAGAAGGTTACTTGAACTGCTACTGTCCCTTTTGCTACTGCTGCTGCCTACTGCTGCTTCTGCTTCTGTACTGCCCTACTGCTACTGGCAGTGATACTGCCTACGATGTAAGCCACAACAAATCATCACTATCAAATATCTTTACGAGAGTCCAGGATAGCTGCCGAGGCCAACTTTAATGATTTCTGGGGCAGTAACCAATATATAACGGCTGAAAAAACGAAGTCGGTTTTAGATGCGCTGCAATTTATTTGCTAGATTAAAAACGGAAACCTCGGAGTAAAATAGCGATGTTATCCTGCGAAAAATTTAAGGAAACGGCCATACCACGGCGAGCCGTCGCTGTATAAAATATATAATATATAGATATTATAATCAAATATATTATATTATATATGGATATACGACACGCCACACGTATATAATATATATACGCGCACGCGCTGTGTGCGTTGTGTGTGTGTCTGTGCGAGTCAAAAAATACGCCTTCCCTACCACGGTGCCGTTTAAGTCATAAAATGTTGCTGCGTTATTCCCACAGGCTCTATTATAGTAAGATTCGACGCTATTAGTCACGCGGCAGCGAACACGCGCGCGGGGGCAGGCGCACGCCTTAATTAGATCATTGATAACTTGCGCCCGCGCGCCGGGCGCACCCAGCAGCATACACCTCACGTTCCATCCCCCCCCCTCGGCTGTCGGCGGCCGCGTCACGCGAAACACGCACGTGCTTCCTTAATGGCTTCACAATTTGTTTTGTTCCGTCAGTCGTCGGTAGCCGGTAACTGCGATACGGGTGAACGGTGCGGCACGCAACGCGGCCGATTGCCCCTCCAATGATGGAGAGGATGGAGAGGAGAGGAAGGCAGGGAGCAGGCCAAGGGGAGGAGTAGGAGAAGGAGAAGGCGGAGTACGAGGAAGACATGAAAAGAGGGGGAAGTTATTGATGAGGAGGACGAGGGACGGGAAGAGAAAGGGGGAGATAAAGGAGATGGACCGGGGAGGGGAGCGATCTCGAGGACAGGAGAAAGAAGGAGAATAGAGGCAAGAGAAGAAGAGGAAGCAAGAGGAAGAAGAAGAAGCTAGAAGAAGTAAGAAAACAAAGAGAGAAGAAAAAAACGGAGGTGGATAATAAATAGTTAATAAGGGGTGGAAATTAGCACAGGATAGTGAGATACGAAACGCATTATCCGCAACCGAAGAGAAGTATGGGTCGCTGACGTGATGTGCTCATTCAACAGGAAGTACAGCATAAGCGAGTCACGAGGATGTGCGAGAAGATGGATAAGGTGGGGCGATGGGGAAAGTTAATATAAAATATATACGGGAAGATGAAGAGACTTTGTGTAGGGAGAATGACGAGAAGGCAGGTCGAGAGGCGTGAGATTGAGGGACGAATGAGAGACAGTGAGGTAACAGAGAGGAGCGGCACAAGTGGTAGAAGGGGGTGTAGATGAAATGACACGAGTGATGTCGATGGGCGTGGCGCATATAAACATCTTCAAGATGTAATGTGGTGGATTAGAGCATCCTATCCTTAAAACAGAATGATAAAGATCGGATAGGGCAGGCGAGAATAAACTAATAGTTCGAAGATAGTACAACTAGTTTCTTGTGACAATTGCTCAAAATGTATTAAAAAAACATCTATATCCGCTTCGCCCTACTTATAACACCCACCAAACATGAAAATCTGAACAGAAGTTCACACACAACACACACACACACACACACACACACACACACACACACACACACACACACACAACACACACACACACACACACACCACACACACACGCACGCACGCGCACACACACGCACGCACGCGCACACACACGCACGCACGCACGCACGCACGCACGCACGCACACACACACACACAGATGTGAGAGAGAGGCACAACCTGCACTGCCTGCCCTGCCTGTCTTCCCGCACGCCTGCACACATGCCCCGCGCCGTCATCTCCCTAAGCTATATAGGCGAGAATACCGACCGCTGTTTGTGTATCCACATCTTACACGTATGAAGAAATAACAGCGCGCGGCAGCGGCGGCGGCGGCGGCGGCGGCGGCGGCGAATTCGTAACGTCGTCGTTTGATTGATTGATCACGCGGCCTTGCGTGATTTCGCAGCGGGGTGTATAAAGAGCTATCGCGCATTTATGACGTTATGAGTTTTACCCATCGGCCGCTGGTGTATGACTTGTTTAGCAGCGGCTTGGTTAGTTTTGCCACGTCGAGCGGTTGCCGCGTCTGAAATATTTGCGTGTCGAATATTCTTGTGTTGTAGAAGGCGTGTGAATATTATCATTCACTCATTAGCATTCAGTAGAATGCTTAGCATCGTAAAATTAGAAACGTGCGAGATCAAACAGATTAAAGTGTAGTTTCATCGACGTTTATTTGAAAAAGAGTAAAAAAATGATTCACGATCCTATATTATTCGAATAGAGGAAGATGTGGTGGAACATTCGAAAGGAGGAGTTCCCGCGTGACGTCACAATAGCGATCGAAGGTGTATCCCACAATTATTTTCCGCTCTGCAAAACGAGGCAAATGAAGTCGTTATTGACCGACAGAATTTACCGCAGATTTTTAGCGAAATGGATCGTGATTTTCGCGGGTTGCGCGCATACACGGGCGGGAGGGAAGGATATAAGATACACGGGGGAATGATACACACGGTCGGTGTATCGTCTGCGAATCCGGCGTGTTTCGATTCGGGCGTTGCGAGAGCGCGCCTCGTCTGCACGTGTGCTTATTTACATGTTTACCATACAGTTCATTATCTGCGCAAATCTGTTGTAACGCGGCCATCATTTTCGATGCGGCTGTTTCCGCCCCGAGCTGTGTATATAGTAGGAGTTCGGGGGCCCGTCCGCCACCGCCGCAGCCGCAGCATGGGCGCACGTGTAAAAACAACGCTCACTGTCAGCGCTGTTTTCTCCTTAATGGACTAAGAGACACCGCGGCATGAAATAACCGACACAGTATCAAATATATATTACACAATTATACTACGCCGTCATACACAACTCTGCCCCCGTCTCCCCGGCTCGCCACGTCGGTATATATAATTATATATATATATATATATATATATATATATATATATATATATATACTATATATA
>NW_014577546.1:151754-159503 GCF_000485595.1 Priapulus caudatus | reverse complement strand
TGTATATATATATATATACACACACGTATATATATATATATAGGATGCAGTAGATCACGCGCTCGCACGCATACACGCATCAGCAGCAGCTAGGCGGTTAGAAAGTAGACTGTGCAAACATGTGTCCCATGTCATTGCAATGCTCGGCCGGTAAGTAGCCCTGGCAAGTCGCTCGTTAGCTCATGTTGCCTCGCAGCTAATAGATAAAAACCCTAGCGACGCGCGATGCAGTGCGGAATACAGGTTTACTGCGACGGGTACGGCTGCAATCGGATAGCTTCGCACGTACGATCGGCGGATAGAAAGATCACCACGACGAGTAGGTGACGGAAACAATAAGGTATATATACGAGGTCGATAATGTCTAGGTAAATGATAAATAATAATGATAATGATGTATAAGATATATACAGTCGACAAAGATCAGGTAAATGGTAAGGTTTGTACCATAAAGAAAATATATTAGTTAGTGTCTCTATATATAGGCCCTATTTCTATATGGTTTGCATGTTATCGCTATTCGAAAACTGATCTCGAAAACTCCCTGTATGATCTTTTGCACAATTAATGTCTTCACCTTATACGACCCTAACCCTAATATTTGGCCCTACGGTGAATTGTCTACTGTCATGCCTGCTATCGCTGGCGAATGGAGAGGTGATGGGAGAAGGCTAGCGTGTTTTCTCCCGTGGTAGATCTTCGGCTGATGACGGTCGTCGCGAATTTACGAATCTAACGATGTCGTTGTAGCTCCTATACATTCCACCTGCAGCAGCAGCAGCAGCAGAGGTAGCAGCAGCAGGCCCAGCAGCAGTAGCAGCAGAGGTAGCAGCAGCAGGCCCAGCAGCAGTAGCAGTAGCAGTAGCAGCAGCAGCAGCAGCAGTAGCAGCAGCAGCAGCAGCGCCACCACCGCCACCACGGCCACTACGGGTATAGCAGACGCTTGTATGCATCTACGGCATCTGATCAAAGTTTCTGCGGCGGCTGCGGCGGCGGCGTGAGAGAGCATGCACACCGTGTCGTAGCAACTCTGCATGTTATCCCGTCCGGCAACCGCGCATGCAAATCGGGACCGATAAATCAACGCCGTGTTTAGAATCGTGTACGCAGTACAAAAATACAACCCGTTTTCATCGCGTCACGTCTATAACATTGCGGGGCACGCACGCACGCAGCTGCTGCTGCTGCTGCTGCTGCTGCTCTTGCTGCTGCTGCTGCCGCTGCTGCTGCTGTTACACACGCTCACTAATAACTATAGTCGTAACCAATCTTAATATAAATAATTGTCTCGCTAGCGCCGTGACCTCATGCAGGGTTGATTTTTATTCCGGTCCCGCATAAGCGCAGCTATGAACAGCGAAGTATAGTTAATACACTCCTAAGTAAAACACTTACATTTCAGCTCACAATGGCAAGTGGAGTTAATCGGGTTTTGCTCTATTGTACGACTATCGAGCATGATTATGTTATTCGATATAAACGATTCAACACACAGCCGTTAATGCCTACCAAGACAGCTGGAACACGCTCTGATGCTCAACCATAATGCAAGATTTCCTCGACTGCCCGAATAACTAGCCAAAGGCATTTAGTGGTTGACACAGGCGAGTCAATAGCAACCGGCATCATTATTCGGCTGACCGGCACGTCGCGAGCCAATCAGCGGCGCGTATCAGCGACGCTCCGCCCCGCGCTCACCGCGCCGACCAATCATCGACGGGCAGCATCTCGCGCGGTATTCACGCAGCGCTGCCACATCAAAATGCGATCAATCTTAAAGTATACATGATTGATGACGAGACTCCTCAATCACGGAGCAGGCTGTGAAAAATTAGGCAGCAGAAACATTTGTCCGAGAGCGGTATTATGGGGCGCAGTGGCTGCTGCCTCATTCTCATGCTACCGTCGCGCCATCGGTGGACGTACTGCGTCTGAAGCGGGCAGAGACACACTCGCGTGGCATCCGTGCTGAGTTATGGAAGGCCGCCATTACGTGTTGTACACACGTCGCGCTATCCCATGCTAACACCGCCAGCGCGTCTGTCTACATGCATGTAGGTCGGTGCGCGGTAACGGATGTGCTGAACATCTCTCTTATAGGGCGGTGCGTTGGATTAATAAGAGGGAAGGAAGTTAGCTGAACTGCGTCGGGGAAGTGATGACCACGCGCTTCTAGCAGCAGCAGCAACAGCAGCAGCAGCAGCAACAGCAGCAACAACAGCAACAACAACAGTAGCAGCAGCAGCAGCAACAGCAGCAGCAACAGCAGCAGCTGCAGCAGCAGCAGCAGTAGCAGCAGCAACAACAGCAGCAACAACCGTACTCGCATCGCCACGGTGTGTCGCCCGCAGTCGCACGCACACGCCGCGAGATCTCGCGCGAGGAAATGACAGGCGCGTGAAGCTCGTCGCATCCCCGTGCGTGCGTGCGCGTGCGTGCGCGTGCGTGCGTGACGATCATGAACCACATGGACGCGTCGCGACAGAGTGCCTTCATGGTCGGCAACCCGCCTCTGGCCGCTCTGCACACGATGACAGAGATGAAGCAAAGCCTCATGCAGCAGAACGGTTACCCGTGCAGCGTCAACAACGGCAACAACAGCAGCGTCATGTCGCAGGTCGGCAAAACGTCGATGAACTACGCCGCCTACACGCTTGCGACTCCGCACGGCATCAACGACATCCTGAACCGGCCGGGGATCGCGGCCGGGGTGGCGCCTTCGCTGCAGCTGCCGCACCTCAGCCTCAGCCCCGCCGGCATGTACTTCGCTACGGGCGCCGCGCGCTTCGCCGGGAAGCCGATGGGTGAGCTGCCCAGCCGGCCGCACCTCTACTGGCCGGGAATCCCGCTCCAGACAGGAGGCTCGCCGTGGAGGGCCGACCGCATGCCCGTCTGCTCGCCAGGTACACAGCACGCACACGCACGCGCACACATGCACGCACGCGCGCTCACCACGACATGCGACACAGTACATAGTATATATATATATATCACTTTAATATGATTGATCGCTACGCTTAGTGATAGACAGTCAAGGTGACCAGAACGCCAGCAGACGACAGCAGACAGCACAGGAAGACATGGACAGATCAGAAGACAGCAGACAGACAGATCGGACAGACGGACGGCTTGCGGTGGGACGGAGGCATTACGGATGGACGGACGGTAGGACGGACGTAACGGGGGTTATCGAAGGAGCGGACGGAGGAGGACGGTTACGGGGACGGCACGGACGAGGACGGAGCGGACGGCGCCACGGCACGGACGTGACGGTCACGGAGGACGGGCGAATGGCGGACGAACGAGCGACGAACACGGACGGGAGGAGGACGGATGACGCAGCCGGACGGACGGACGGCATGGACAGCGGACGACGGCTAGAACGGTGGTCATGACATATCGGCGTATCAATATAGCAGCAACACGTGTTAATGCTGCACTAGACATGACACTGAATATTATGTACATGATAGAGACGGTCAAGGTGAACGGGTTGAAACAAGGCCACAGATTATCATGATTAGCGCAAGTGGAATGGAAATTTATTGTATGATGTATTGTTTGTTATTTAACATGTACACACGCACACAAACAGACAGATACGCACACACACAAATGCAATCCAACCCACACACCGACGACATTAACACACACAATCACACACACACACGCCACACTGCGCCAACACATCCAGACACAACACACACAACGCACACAAAACAAACACACAAACACACCCACATCGATCACGCGTCGGTATTACGACGACGTGTCGATTATCACACCACACATGCATCACACAAACACACAACACAATCAACACACACACACACACACACACACACACACACACACACACACCGCGTGCGTATTAACGACCGACGTTACGATTACACACACACACACATGCGGTGGTTTACACGGCGCCCGTAATTTACAGTTTGCTCTTTCCTCCATTGCGATTTAAGTTTGATGGTTTAAACTTTTAAGCAAAGTCGCAAACAATTTGCAGTCGATACGAATACACGGCACATAAACCCAACAGCCTCCCACGCAGTGAGAAGGATTCACCTATAATATACGACCATCATAAGAATTATAAGAACCTATAGCAGCAGCAGGCGCTTGCATTATCTGACTCGTTACGACGTCATTACGCGATCGCCTTGCCCGACGGCGACAACGTATCGGTGAACGATATAGGTTTACGGTAAAAAATAGTTACGACTGTTATACGGTCGTCCCCGCTATTCGCGGGGTTTCTGCTAACGGGTTAACGTTCGTGCGGGGCGCGTGCTGTGAGACATCCCCACGCGCGCGTGTGTGACCGCGAGGCGGGGATGAACGCATGACAGACGCACGATATCTACCCGCGGTTATTTTTTACCGTAAAGACACCGCAGCGCTAAAGATATTTCGCCGTGATAGGCGGCGCACGCGCCATGTCAGTCTATGTACGCGCGCGTACGTCTGTTTACGACGGCGTCATCCCGCTACGCGAATCTATCTCGACTTTGATTGTTTTATCGCAGCTTCTGGCATCGCCGTTACTCATAGCGCTTCGCAATTATTTTCAATATACGTCTAAATTCTTCGCGAGAGACGAAACGTACTGCTTTTTCGCGAAGCGCGCGTGCCCGCCTCCGATATGTTTATTATTAATGGTAGTTTATTATGGTAATCTGTGGGGGCCTGCAAAACATGGGAGAGTAACGACGAGAGATGTCGATTGTGGCATATCGTTAGTGTAAGTGATACAGTACTAGCTGTACGCTTACACACGTGCGTAGCAGACATAACTGGATGTGTAGATTGTATCATGATTGTATCAATGTATAGATGATATAAATGTGGTCGCTGCCAATTCGTTGTACATCCATCGCCAGTTGACTTTACAATCCCCGTCATTTGTTACCTGCGTTGCCTCGCTATTTTGCGATGATCGTCTGTGCATTATGCTGTAAGTGGCATCTTACGATACCGAATATGATTACATTATCTTCACCGTAATCATAATTAATGCATCCATCTGTAATCTTGCAGTACAATGGTGTATTGGTACTTGCAATACTGTAGGCGGCATAGGGATTGATATGAAAAGAATATCGCTAAATTCACATTTATTTGTCTGTCGAGATGTCGTATGTTGCCTTCTGCATTTTTTTATCTCACTTCCTCGCTTCTTCCGCCCTCGCTCACGCTCTCTCTCTCTCTCTCTCTCTCTCTCTCTCTCTCTCTCTCTCTCTCTCTCTCTCTCTCTCGCTTTTCTGTCTCGCTCTGCGTTGCTCTCTCTCTCTTCGCTGCTCGTCTTTTCTTTTGCTCTCTCGCTTCTCGTCCGGCATTTCATTTCTGTGTTTTGTGCGTGTGTGTGTGTGTGTGGGGGGGGGTCGGTGTTTAACGTTTACGTTTTTCAATGCTTGTTGAATTTAAGTGATGAATTGAACTTTGATTCACTTTTTTGGCTATCGCCGGGTCCTGGCACAATCATTGATAAATGAGATCTTTAAGTTTAAAATGTAATATTCATGACAGTATATACAACAAATTCAACCGACAGCCAGCTCTGAAACGCAGTATCAATGTGGCCACGCTTGTGGCGTTTTCATTTATTATAAGACGGCTGCTGAAATTGAAATTAAACTGTGGTTCGCAGGCATTCGTGACGTATAATACACTATTTCGATCTATTTCTCATTTTTTCTGGAAGGTAGTTTGTCCGTTAACGTTTCTCTGATGTTTTTTAAAAACGCCGCCTTAATATTTGTATTGCGCATTTTGAAAATTCCAACGAATTTTATTAATTATCAGCAATAGCTCTATTGCTTATTTAAATTTATACATGATATCATAAGTAAGTAGCGATTGAACAAAGAATATTATTTGTTTTGCACGTATTTTGTATCGAATCGGTTTCGTCGTGGGTCTGCATCCTGTATAGTCGCATATGCATGTATATCTATGTATCTTGTGAATATTTATATGATATAGTATATATATATATATATATATATATATAATATATCAAGAGTACATAATAGAGAGAAGAGTATGACACGTTTTAACAGTGTTTTGCATAGCTTTTTCAACTTGCAAATATTCCTATCAATATGTGCATAAATATATTCAGAACTTTATCTCTGTTTTTGCGTCTCGGATTCCTCCCTTAATCATATGACAGCCATCAGTTTACCTAAAAATCCGTATGTGTTCTTCTAAAAATGGTTCTTTGAATTAACAACGTTTCACACAGTTTTCCAAATGTTTGCCTCGAATTCGGGAATGTTTGATTTGCGGCGGCAACACGCAGGTTTGTATACTACGGGACGGTGTGGGGCTCTTGGGATATTAGGTAAGCACAGATGAACAGCAGGCTGTTTTCGCTTGCTATCATCAGAACAGCGATGGCTAACACAGTCTAAAATAAGCTGCTAGCTCGCGTTGGAGCACACATTTATTTCTAGGGCACGCTGGAAACGCTACACGCTGAATACAATTTGAGTTGGAATATCGGCCCCAACGCCCCAGCGTTGACGTCATAGACAATAGAAAGCTAACTCTATAATAAACTTTCGCGGCTAAGATGCGAATGGTTGGGACAACTGTGTGAAACGCGTGTCGTATTCAAAGACTTTTTTGAAAAACACATACGATTTTCAGGTAACTTGTTGGTGTCATATGATTAAGAGAGATCATAGACGAAAACAAGGTAAAACTGTAATATATTTATTCACATATTGATAGAATATTCTACAAGTTTAAATTATGCAAAAACGCTGTTAAACGGTGTCATACTTCTTCTCTCTATTATGTACTATATTATATATATATATATTATATAATATAATATAGTTATACTATATTTATATATATATATTTATTTATATAGGCGTATATATATTATATTTATTTATTTATATATATATATATATATAGTATATAATACGTATTTCTTCATCATGTATTCCTGATGTACATATAGACAAAATAGCAAATATTTAATATTACAGTTTATTATAGTTTCATCATCATTTATGACTTTGTGTCTAGCCGCTGCAGACCCTTAATGCTAGACGGTGACCGAATCCGTATGTTGCAAATAAATGTCGGAGAAATAAGATCTGATCAATTAAAATATAATCTTAATAAATCAACTCGAACCGCTCAGATATCGACGACAGTGACACGCGTGTAATCTCCTCATTTGCCGAAAACTCCGTTTCTCATTTACTGCTAATGTGATGCGAGAAGAATTAATGCGATACAGGTCGGATACTCGCCTCTACGAGATTATCATAATCAAGCATTAATGTATAACTAGAAGCAGAGGTCTGGGTCTGGTGGTTATGGCCCAACCGCACGCACATACGCGCGCGCACACACACAACACACGCACACACATCACACACACAACACACACACACACACACACACACACACACACACACACACACACACACACATACATCACACACAGCACACACACACACACACAACACACACACACACACACACACGGACACGTATACAGGCCGGGCACGCATACGCACACACACAATAACACACCACACACAAACACACAGCACACACACACCCGACACACACCACACACACGGACAGCGTATAACACATAATTAGCAGGTTGCACGCACAGCGCACGGTACGCATACACATATACACTCATACAAACACACACACAGCACACACACACAGAGCACACACACAGCACACACACGCGCGCGCGCACGTCGG
>NW_014577546.1:134123-151729 GCF_000485595.1 Priapulus caudatus | reverse complement strand
TGTTGAATTTTTTACATGAAAATAAGTAATAAACGCGCAAAAATGTATCGTCAATTCGTTACCTGATAAGATTGGTTTCTTAACTAGTTCAAAATCCAAAAAGCTGGGCGATTTCATATATTGATCGGGACATTAAATGCTTTGCTATGGGCTATGTATGAGTCAAAGTGTTTGTTCACATCGAAGCGAGAATAGCAACGATAGGAAGTATAATGCCAGAAATTTAACCACTAAAAAAAGTAAACAGAATCACGTAGGCCATACATTTCTGGGAAAAAGTTCGACACCTTTTTTTACTTTTACTATTTACGGTGACGTAATCGCTTTAACAGGCTCGTTAATTTTCACGTTTGACTTTCAGGTAGCAGCTACGACAAGGACGGAAAGAAGAAACACACGCGGCCGACGTTCTCCGGACATCAGATATTCGCCCTGGAGAAAACGTTCGAGCAAACAAAATATCTCGCCGGTCCGGAGCGGGCCAGACTGGCCTATTCTCTCGCCAATGTCCGAATCACAGGTCAAGGCTACGGCGAAATACCTGTAAACGCATCGTTCGCTCCCTGCCACGTAATGGGACACGTTATAAATTATTATCTCTCCTTCTACTCCTTCTTACAGCGAGTAAGGGTGAGTAATACTAAAGACGGCGTATTGTAGCTGTGGCACCTTCTATGCGTCTTTCGATGAATAAAACTGCCGTTTTGCCCTAAACCGCTACTAAAATTATTATTGTTCTCATAGGCACGTGCATATTGTGGCACCTAAAATATATACATACGAAAATCTGAATTGCGTTTTAAGTTGTCGCGAATTTTCCCAGAAAATTGTCTAAACAAAATTATTGTTTTTACGGAGCTGGGCGGAATTCGGGTGAAAACCGTATGGATTTAAGGCTGGGGGCGGTGTCAACATCGTATATTCATACACAATTGCGCCCATATCTGATTGATCTATAGCGAGTAGCTTAATCGAGTAAGCAAATCGGCCTATATATATTATATATATATATATATATATATATATATATAATGTGCTTGTTTTTAACGTTCTCTATATTGGCCAATTTTCTTTCGCATTAGCCGCGCGGAAGATGCTATAGATATAGGAGTAATTGTGTATGAAGTGCGTTATGAGCGCAGATCTGGCGCAAGCGCTGCGGCACGAATAAATCCACATCATTTTCAACCTGGATTCGTTCACTTTGATGAAATATGAGGAACTGCAAGAAGATTTACATACTTCGAAATACCAATCGGATTTTGGTAGGTACATGAAATTTTTTTTCGCGCACACGCTATCATGATTGCTCGATCTCTATGTCTCTCTCTCTCTCTCTCTTGTGCGCGTGCTCGGGCGTTCGTTCGTTCGCGCGTGCTTGCGTGAGGGAGTGAGCGTACATGTGCGTATGTGCGTGCATACGTACACGCGTGTGCGTGCGTGCGTGCGTGTTCGTGTGTGCGTGCGCATGTTCCGTCAGCGGCAGGCTAATAACCAATGCGCGGCGCGCTCGCTGCGCTGCATCTGTAAGCCAGCATTGGCTCTCGTCTGTTCTGTAACTGCATGCGTTGCTGTCCACCCTCCCTCCCGGCCGGGGCGAAGCTACGTACGTCAGCCACCAACCCATCCGGCCACCTGACAGTGATCGAAGCGAAATCCCGCGCTCTACATCCGAGCGTGCATATTAATACATAACAACATGCGGAGATTAAGAGCGAGAGATCTCGCCGTCATAATTTATGATGAGTATTCGATCCTTTTCGCCCTGCCTCATAGTTATAGTTGCTGATCAAGCATCGTTGACGTGACATTTATGATTATTACGCCGCGTTGTGCAATACGGCGACGGCAGAGATAACATCTCTATCACAGTAAATAATCAAACAATATATACTTTTACGAGAGCAGCATTGGCAAGGCGGCGGCGGCGGCGCTGTCGC
The DNA here is from genome assembly GCF_000485595.1 of Priapulus caudatus. Taxonomy (NCBI): domain Eukaryota; kingdom Metazoa; phylum Priapulida; class Priapulimorpha; order Priapulimorphida; family Priapulidae; genus Priapulus; species Priapulus caudatus. Next base: position 149,789 of record NW_014577546.1, on the reverse strand, counting down.
TGTCGCTCTAACGTTAAGTATTCATTCATTCTTTATATCCGCCAGCACTCACGCACGCACGTACGCACGCACGCACGCACGCACGTACGCACGCACGCACGCACGCACGTGAGCGTTTGTGATCTTCCAAATAATATTAGTAATTACTCTCGTTATGTTTGTTATGGGAACTCGCGCGCGTTATTATCAGATTCTACCCGTCGTTGTCGTGCTTGCATGTCTGTTGCGCGCGGGAGAAGCAGATAATTATGACACGTATGTATGTAACACCGTGTATGTATGTATAACGCTACAATACAAGTTACACATAACGATCTGTACACAACGGTGCAATACACGGTCGTGACAAATCAACGTGCGGTTTCGTACGCGTAGGCTTAAAAAATTCTCATTCGTAGTGGAAAGAATTGAATCAACGATTCAGCAATAATTTTTTGCGGAAGTTAGAAATGCAGAAAATGTCGAAAATCAAAAGAAATATCGGCTCAGTAAAATATTTACCGAGCCGATTGCTTACTTGGCCGCCGGGTCCCGCACTAGTATTTAAAATGTATTTTGTCACTTGTCCTTACTATACATGTCAAAGACGTCGCCATGATACTCTCTAGCTATAAGTGCAACTTTAAATTGACTACGTCACGAATTTTCTATGGTGTATATTTGTAAAAAATTTGTTGCAATTTTTTACATGAACAGTAAGTACTAACGGCACTAAAGGTATCATCAAATTCTTACCTGATAAGATTGTTTTTCAACTAGTCAAAAATCCAAAAAATCTGGGCGATTTGATATATTGATCAGGACATTAAATGCTTGCTATGGGCTATGTATGAGTCAAAAGTGTTTGTTCACATCGAACGGAATAGCAAGATAGGAAGTATAATGCAAACATTTAACCATAAAAAAGTAAACAGAATCACTTAGGCCTACATTTTGTGAAAAAGTCGACACATTTTTTTTACTTTTACTATTTACGGTGACGTAATCGCTTTAACAGCTGTTGATTTTCACGTTCGACTTTCAGGTAGCAGCTACGACAAGGACGGAAAGAAGAAACACACGCGGCCGACGTTCTCCGGACATCAGATATTCGCCCTGGAGAAAACGTTCGAGCAAACAAAATATCTCGCCGGTCCGGAGCGGGCCAGACTGGCCTATTCTCTCGCAATGTCCGAATCACAGGTCAAGGTACGGCGAAATACCTGTTAAACGATCCGTTCGCTCCCTGCACGTAATGGGACACGTTATTAAATTATATCTCTCCTTCTCCTCCTTCTTACAGCGAGTAAGGTGAGTAATACTAAAGACGGCGTATTGTAGCTGTGCACCTTCTATGGCGTCTTTCGATGAATAACTGCCGTTTTGCCCTAAACCGTACTAAAATTATTATTGTTCTCATAGGCACGTGCATATTTGTGGCACCTAAATATGTACATACCGAAATCTGATTGGTTTTAAAGTTGTGCGAATTTTTCCCAGAAATTGTCTAAGCAAAATTATTGTTTTTACGGAGCTGGCGGAATTCGGGTGAAACCGTATGGATTTAAGGCCTGGGCGCGTGTCGACATTCGTATATTCATACACAATTGCGCCCATATCTGATTGATCTAGCGATTAGCTTAATCGAGTAAGCAGAATCGGCCTATATATATATATATATATATATATATACATATACCGACACATTTGTTATATGTCTTGCTTTCATATATATCTATCGCGCTATTTTACGGGTATAATGATAAAGTGTGTGTGTGAATTTCGAGGCGTCTCTATTTTACATCGTATTAAAAACACATAATAAAACACATATAAACTATTCGTTTAACATAGTTATAGCAGCACTGCAACATTCTGATAATATATTTTGATATTCTTATATTCTGATAAGATATTCGATAAGATATTCTGATAATATACTCCATGATTAGTCACGTAGGCATGTAAGAAATTGTACATGTGAAAAACATTGAATACATTCAATAAGAGAGTTGCTGTCGCCATCGTGCTCCGAGCCTGTGTTATGCTGAAGGTGCCGGAAACCGCTACCACACCAAACCTAGTGTTCGATAGCTTTGGTTATACACGCGTGTGCGAGCTCGGCGCGAGTGTGTCTTTGTGCGAAAACCGAGCGGCCGGTGCCATCTACTGTTTGATAAAGTAAAAACATGTAAAGACTAATCTTCGAATCCGCAAAGTATACACGGAAGCTATTCAATTAAAGGTTGGGCTGTTGATGTTAGTATGTTGCTGTTTGTTACTATAATATATGTATATATATATATATATATATATATATATATATAATAGCAACACATCAGCTAAATAGTTTGTGTTTTTAACCAATCGCTGACAAGTTTCATATGGTAGCAGCTTCGACAAACTGAACTCAATACCTGCATCAAAAATCAAAAGGATCATGTGTCTTATTCTCATATCATAAATTCTTGTACGTGAAACAGTGACATGACGACTGAAGGTTTATGTCGACATTAAAAACTGCTTCGCCGACGCTCACAAGCTTTGTGAAATACGTCGTGGAATTACGCGTGTAGGAAAGATCATTACATCAGGAGTGAATAAAAATAGACAAAAAATCTAAATTTGTTTTCATTCACTCTCGATTAAATCGATGTATGCGCGCACTACGCAAGATATTCCATTATAATGCTTCCAATAAAAATGCGCGCATTCATTAGACCCCAGCTAACAGGCTCGCCGCCTCATGATCATTAGTACTCGTTTAGATTTTATTTTCGCAATATCGGAGTTTATGGCGATAATTTCGCGCTCAGCGATGCTCGCGATCGGCATGAAGATAGGGGGCGTAGCGGTGTCACAATGACACCCTGGTGGACGTTACGAGCAATTCAATTATAAACGGATTACGCAATGATGGCGGAGACGATCTGATTAAGCGACGCCTAATAATGTTTCGCGCATATTCGATTAATCTCCCCCCCCCACACGCACACACACACACTCCCGCCCCACTGCACTGCCTCATCATCCCCTTCTAAAAACACTACCGTTTCATTTTCGTCGGTGTCGTCATATACGGGAGAGGAGTCGTGTTACGACTTCGTCGGGGGGAGAAGGGGAGAGGGTTGGTATTAATAATGGAGGAGATGCGTCGATCAATCTTGCGATGCGATAGCGGCGGGCGACACGATTACAGACACGAGTTCTGGCGGATTAAAACTCGTACATAGAGATAAGCCGCTAAAAAGCTGGTGCATCTAGAAGTGCCCGTCAGTTTACTATGGGCTCGTTTGTATATGAAATGAGAGCTAGAGAGAGAGAGAAAGGGGGGAAGAGAGGAAGAAGGTGGGCGAGAAGAAGAGAGAATAAAAGAGGGAGAACTAGAGAGGGAGAGTGAGAGTGAAAGGGAGAGAGAGTAATAGGGAGGGAGAGCGAGTGTGAGAGAGAGAGACTGACACACCTACCCGCTGGCGTCTGGGAGCTGTCACCCTCGCGCGCCGCGCGCGCGAAGGAGAGGAGAGGAAGAGATGAGAGAGAGAGAGGAGAGAGAGAAGAGCGCGGCCGAGAGAGGAGAGAGACGAGAGAAGAGAGAGAGAGAGAGAGAGCGAGTGAGAGAGAGAGCACGCGCGCGAGAAAGCAAGATAGAAAAGGAGATAGGGGAAATGGGGAGAGAGGGGCGAGAGAGATGGGCGAGAGAGAGAGAGAGAGAGAAGAGAAGAAAGAGAGAGAGAGAGATCGTACGCGATACAGATTGTAGTGGGTTTTTGCAAACGTGGTTCGTGAGTGTAAAACATGTAATCCGCATGGCGGGCGCGTAAACGCACGCGTAACTAAAAGTTGTGCGCGTAAACCTCTATCTAGACAGTAAATAATCCGAGATATAGTAGTAAATTTGATTGGTAGTATCAAGAGTAGATAATAACACATGTGTTATAATCTTCTCTTGGTAGTATGTATAGTTATCTATTTTTTTTGCAGTAGTTTAAGTATATTTAGCAGCGGAATAACGTTTGTCATCATGTGTGAAACAGTATTACCACTTGTTCTAACAATGTTTAACTATACACGTTATATCGGGTATATTTAAAACACAATGCCTTATGCAAGTACGATGAATAACTATTGTAAACGAAAAACGTTTATATAACCTGACGACGTATTGCCAAAGAGTGATAGACAATCATGCGTTAAGTCATTAAATAATAGTAGATATAGCAATAATAACCGAATTTTTAATTATGTGCTTGCGCGCGTATGTATATGTTTCAGTGAATATTAACTCAAACCTGTGTGCAACAAATACTTAATTTAAAATAACTACCGACTTAATAATTAACCAAGCAGACAGCCTACACGAGAGATGGGTGTGTTTGTCCATGACCATCTTTCTAGCTTTACTTCCATATTTTGTCGACATTCCGTTTTACACAAATTAGATTTATTTAGTTGTTATTTTCTCATGCCTGTTTTTATCCATGCGCGTAACATGCCCTGTACCAATTACCGCACATCTGATATACTAGGTTATTATGTATATAAATAATATTGAAGCTATTTGCTGGCAAATTATTTTATATGCTTGTCTATTTTAAAGACTTTACTACAAATTATGTAGTTAAGACGGAAACATTGTTTTTTATTTAGAATGAGCAAAATATATTACTAAATGTATAAACAATATAATACTAAAATATATATACTATAAGAGAATGAAAAAGAATAATATTGGTATAAAATTCCTAAAATAATAATATATTGCTTGTAATGTATTTAACGGTCATTTCTTTCACTTTTCTCTAAAGGTATGGTTCCAGAATCGGCGGACAAAATGGCGGAAGAAACACGCCGCAGAAATGGCGACGGCGAAAAAGAAACACGATAGCGAAGCGGCACGGCACATGGCGGACAACTCCGACGACGAAATCGAGAGCGAAAAGATGCAGAAGTTGTACGCGGAAGACGCCATGTTGTTTAATACCAACAGCACCGATAGCAACAGTAGCGGGAACAATCACAGCTGTTTGCTGCCCACCAGCTGAAGTCGCCATGTTGGCCGACCGACACCATCGCGTGATTCGCCGACTAAAAGCGGCTCGTGGGGCTTTTATTAGAAGTAGTCACTTGTCACTGCGCCGACGATACGCGACATGGCGTAACTCGGTGTGTAAATGCGTATAACGCTAGTCCGCGCTGCATTGGAAACGGACTGGCGAGCGTGTGCGACCGCGTAGCAACTTCCAAACGGCAAATTGCTATACGCGTGTTTTCGAATGTATATGTTAGCGTAATTAGCAAAAATACGTTCATATTTATCGACTGTACATATAATATATCGGACGATTTAAGCTGCATTGTTACAGTATATGAACGCCGAGTGTTCAGAAAATATAAAGATTTTAGGCAGGAGTTAAGCTACACAAGGGAACAATATATTGTTTCGAATGTACCGTAACTCGATAACAGTTTAAATTCGATAAATTGCCTCGGCCGTACCTTGCTCTTTATTATCAAACACCGATAAAATGAGCCGACCAGAGATGAGTTACGATAGCGGCCTTTTTTACTAGATTCTGCTTCTGTAGGCCTACATATATAGATAAAAACGTACGCATTACTGACAATTTCTGTAGGGTAGGCACCAACTGTAAATACCGGCAGACCGGGTTATACGCTAAATATCATAGAATAAGATGAAGCGGTGTAGTGTTATGCGATAAATGAGGAGAGATAGTAACTATCAGTCACGTCCGACTACAATCGCACAGATTGAATTTACGTCGCCCGCTCTTCTAACAGCTACCAACCAACGCTATTTTTACTCCACGAAATTCGTTTATCGATGAATTTCGGATGCGAATGATGGACCGATGGCAGTAGCTAGCGTGAGTTTCTGCAGATTAGGCGCGGAATCAAGTGTTATGATCTTGATACGTAACAACGTAGTAGGTCCATCGTTCCCCGTTTCAGTTCGTGCGTCTTGCCGCGATGGTGCTGCCATCGTGCGTGTGAATACGTGAAAATTGTCCAACCGGCGAATAAGCCGAGCGTACACGTAGACATACCACTGATATGAGCTCTTTATCACAACATTATTTTATAATGTTATTATACACAGCTCAGTGAAGCTTACAAACATTTGTTTTCCCGCGTACGAATTCTACAAGGTGCTGTGTTTCAGGCCGCGTCTTGTCACGTGAGCAGGGCTTCACCTTCGATATTACGGACCGCGGTTTTAGCGAAAATCCTTTGCTTCCGATTTACGTATCGCGCACTGCAAACATTAGACCAAAGCCGTTACTATTATTGTACTTTTAACTCCCTTATTAGCAATTTTCTCACATAAGAAACAACTTGAAATGATGACAGACGTTGACGAAAACAGCCAATCAAAACCCAGCAAAGTTAGTAGTTAAGGTCAATGCCAGTGCACCAACTATATGGTAGCAGTATTTCCGGTGATTACGTGACGTTTTTATCTTAAGTTATTACGTCATGAATTTTGTTTTTTATATAAAATGTTCAGAGATAAGATTGAGTGTGTGTGTGTGTGTGTGTGTGTGTGTGTGTGTGCATGCGCGCGCGCGCGCGCGTGTTTGTGTGTGTGTGTGTGGTGGGGAGAGGGGGAGCGAGCACGAAGGCGAGAAAGAGAGAGATAGCGAAAGGAAGAAGAGGGAGCGAGGGAGGGTGAAATAAAGAGAGACAGAGAGAGAAAGAGAGAGAGAGAGCGAGAGAGGTGGAGAATGAAAGAGGTGAACCTCAATCCGACTATGGCAAACGATATTTTGATTCAATCAGAATATCATTCGCTGAATAGCGGGTACAATCATTTGCTAATTACATACATCTACATAATTCATCACGAGATCACTCAGATTCCTGACACGATACTACTGCGGTAAATGTGCAACTTATATGCCTTCCGATTTCTTAGTAGAATAGGCTGTCCACGCATTTCCACAGTAAAAGAGTCCCGCGTGAAAAATTTACGGGTTCTCAGATTATTCCCCGACGAGACATGGCGACATTCGAGATTACTAAGAGAAAATCGTTAATTTATTTATTTGGCCAGGCCTCTACCGGACGTACAGCTAAACTTCACACGTTAGAGGATGAGCCCGACAGAGAAAGAGAGAGAGAGCGAGAGAGAGAAAGAGAGAGAGAGAGAGAGAGAAGAAGAAGAGGAATAGAGAGTGAGGGACAGAGGGGAGGAGAAAGGGAGAGAACGCGCGCCCGTTATGGATAGAGCAAACGCGCCGCGACTTTCAGATAAAAAGCCATATGGGAGGGCGTCTTCCCGATTTTCCGCCTCGTTCATTCGCCGTCATCAATAGCCGGTGAAACGATGTGAGGGCATTGTCATTCACATGAACGCCCTGCTGTCGCAATAAAGGTCGCTACTATATGGCTTTTACGTTACGCGCTTCCACGCATAGACGACGTCCGTGGATACACGCACGTACACATTAGCCGCGGTGACTCCTATAATGGTAAACGGGGGGCCGTTGTAATTTATGACGAGGATTGAGACAGGGTGTCGTTGGGGGTGCGGGGATAGAGTGAAGGTGGGCCTGTCGTGGTGAGAGAGTGAGTGGGAAGGAAGAGGTTTTCGGCAGGTTATATTTAAGCTATTTTCTTGTTTTATTCTAAAATCATATCGTCTTATGGCAATAATCATGTATCGGTAAATTGTGCGGTGTGGAATTAGTATTCGAAAAGCCTGGCGAAAACGTTTAATGGTGATTTAATGTTCTTTAACAACGTTAGTTATTGTGATTTGCTGGGTTTTTTTCCGTAGACGATGAGTAATGATGTTTAATTTAACATTTCCTCTTTATACGCGGAAGCCTAAGCCGTTCTTTAATATTTTACTTATCTTTATTTTTCTACTAGCTTTTTACTTGGGTAGCATGTCGTATAGTGCGCAGTACGAGCCGCCATTATATTTGCGTTCAAAATTATTCCGATAAACGAAAATAAAGCGATAGCTTGCCGAAAACGCATCCATTCGCGCCAGTTTTCTTTTCGATTAGAGTTAAACGCGTGAATATGTGTATATACATCACCGACGTAATTTCCATATCATCTCCCTATATATTTTGCGAAAGGCGAGTAGTAATTATTCAACCATTCGTCGGAATGAATGGCTCGGGCGAAAATAATCGTCTGCCGATAAAAAATGGCAGCAACTCGACAAACGCCGCCGGCACGTGTCCGTTCCGCGTCGTCTCTCTCACGCGTTCGCTGCGTGCGTGCGTGTGTGCGTGTGTGCGTGCGTGTGCGTGTTTAGACATTAGTATTAGACTTGGACTAGATAGTATCAGTGATCGTCGTTGTCGTTCGAGGACGCGTTTTAATTTTACGTTAAAGATGGTTAATAAAGCAGTTAGTGCCGACGTATTTCTCTTCTACGCGAATGATACGGTTCAGATATAGGTGCAATTGTGTATAAGTACTATAGCGCTGGGCCCACTAAATCCACATTATTTTACCTGGATTCGTTCACTTTGATGAATCATGAGGTATTGCAGGAAGATTTAAACAACTTCTAGATACCAATCGGATTTTGGTAGGCACCTGAAAATTGTCTTTCTCGCGCGCGCTCTCTCTCTCTCCCCTTTCTATCTCTCTATTTTTTTCTCGCGTTTTCTCTGATATTTGTGCGCTGATGATATATTGTGTGTATAACAGATTTATTATTATGTATGTGCGTGTATGCACGCGCGCCCGTACGTACGCGCGTGTGCGTGTGTGTGTGTGCACACATCCGGATATGCAGTATAGCAGAGGTAGTATACATCGGTGCTGGTTACATCTCGTAGGCTGGTGCGTAACGTGACCTTGGCTAGAGGACTACTTATCAGCCGATCTCTAAGAAAGACTCGACGTCAAGTGCAATTCAATTAGTACCCGTTCACCTGCATGCCTCACTAGAGCAAGATATTATTTGTTATACCAGTGACGGCGCGTGAGCTATCGCAGACGACAGGACGCTATGCGTCACGATGTCGTTGCGAGGTTTTGGTCGGCTAAAGAACGTGTACGATTGTATACCGGTGCCTTCATTTTAATTTCTTCTTTTTCTTAAAACGCACACATTTCTAGACAATAATTACGATGTAGGTGTGTGTTGATGCACGCTAGTGCAACGGCTGTTAATGTCCCTTTATACACCTGCGAACTATATATGAAGTAGGCACATTGTCAGCTCACAAATAGTTATTACTATCATATCTCCAAAATGTCACAGCTTTTGCACAGCACTCAACTTCGATATACATTCGACAAATGACACTTTAGACGTACGACGTCATAGCCATACTAGATGCTTCTGCCAGCTTTACGGGAATCATACCGGACACTGCTGCCATCTGTCGTAAAAATATGTTGCCATTAAGTCGACAGTATGGGATAATCAGCTAGGCGCTACCAGAGAACATGGAAGTAATGTTGGAAAATCTCTGTTACCCCCATTAACAGATGGGGGAGTAAATGAAGAGAACCAATAAAGGATGTGCTGATGAGATGTCACTATAGAGTTTCCACCTGTTGTCAACTCACAGCTAGGCTAGGTGATTTCACTAGCAGGCATTGTAACGTTAGCAGTGCCTCTTTGCTTCTGTACAGCTAACGGTAGCTTTGGCATTCAGCAAAAAGAGTTAAATAAGATGTCGACAACAGACAGCTCATCAGATTTCAATGTTCAATAAATACAAGTGTCTTAAACAACACGTTTTCTCAGTCCATTATATTAAATGATCGCTTCCGAGTACAACGTACAGAAATGCGATTTGGGATTGTAATTTTTGCTTTAAATAATTAATATAGTATACATGTAACGCATAAATAATAATGACATAAAACTATTCGATGACAACCGTGTATACACATGATTCGAAATTAACTACTGCATGCACTCGCAAATTACACTAACTAGTCAGCCGACGATTATAATAACAGTCACAAGGTAATATTTTTCACAAAGAAATTACTTAGCTATTTATATTTCGCACAGCTGCGACATTGACCTCCATTTACCTTACCCCCTCTCTCCGTCTCCCACGCTCCGTTTCAGGTTTGCCGTCGAATCTCGCATGGCGATAACAATTGCTTTCACGAAAACAATCAAAAATTGCCACAAAATTAACGTTTTAAACAATGTTAAAAGCTTTTAAAATTCATGTCCATCAGAACTACGGTCACTCGTTGCCCCTAATAGATTTCCCACCGCTGCAACTATGTACTAGGACTGTGTGAAGCAAGCCACTGTCAAGATGCAACGTCGTATGAGATCTGACTGCAATTATCAACGTTCCTACTACAAATGTTCAACAGAACAAGGTAAGAGGTGCTACACCGAAACAGTGTAACAGCCTGAAGAGGTGAACAAGCTACGGCATGCCTCCACGCACATGCCTCAATCCTCCGTCATGCCATACCGAAACAAAATCGTGAGCAGAAATAAGATAAGGAAGTTTCACGGAAGTTACTAGATTCCGTTTAGATAAACCATTTTACTTGTCTCCGAGCAAGTAGTTCCGCATGCAAAGTCATCCAATTACCAACACACGTGCATGCGTGTTTAACGGTAAACAATGTCAATGACGCGCACTCTCACGAGATACATTAAACAGCCGTCTATAAGTGGATATGGATACAGTTTTTGCTAGAGCAGCAAACACCAGACGGTGTTCAAGCGACATGCAACATGACATGATGATGCCGCGTGGTTGCACTGTAACGAATTTCCCAGTCTGTTCCGTAAACGCCCGATCCCCTAATCACACAAAATAAGAGCTATGCATCTGTCACTGCCGGGTGACCAAGCATACTTATGAAAGCCCAATCATTTCCACGTATGCCTATAGAATTAGTAACCGAAATCACTGTGGTGCTGGTGTAAGGGGCTGACGAATACACGCACGCACGCACGCACGCATGCATGCACGCACGCACGCACGCACGCATGCATGCACGCAGAGACAATCTTCCGGGACATCATGCTGCGGCCAGGTCGGCTGTACACACAGTGGGACCAGCTTCAACTTATATTTGCGCTTCATCGTCATCGTCACCCCCCCCCCCCCCCCCATCACGATTCTATCCACCCGCTACAATCGAGCTTCGCGCTTCACACTTCCGCGGTGGCCCTGTGTGTCCAGGAATCATCACCGCGGCTACCGCACGTGCAGGGAACGCCACTGTGACAATCGTGCCTGCAGGGGGCGCCACCCCAGCTGCGTCACAACGCGTCGGCGTCGGCGGCGTGCGTCTGCTCGTCTACGAAGCTGTGGTAGTTGTCGAGCACCATGTCGGCGAGCTGCCTGATGCGCGCGTACGGCCGCGGGTCGTCGACGATCTCGCGAAGCATCGCCAGCCCTCCCTCCTCCTTCAGCAGCTCACAGTAGCGGGAAGCTGCGCACGCGAAGAAGATGCGGATGAGCATCACATCTCTCGATAGCACGAGTGGTGTGAGGAAACAGGATGCTCAGTGTCAGAAAGATCGATGGAAAAAGATTATACGTATACCCACTCCAAACCCTAATGATGAACTCATTACAGGTTGGTCAATCGTTTAAACTCACAAAGCTGTCACCACAACACTCCAGACATATTCGTGGGGCCTCTATCATATTGTAAATTCATTTCTATTCCACTACCCCAGAGCAAATGTCAAACTATAGAGGTAGGAAGACAGTGAGAATATAGGTTTGACTTACAATAGACTTTGGTGAGATTTGCCAGTGCCCATACTGCCCAGTGCTGCACTTGTGGCGTATCATAGTGTACCAGTAGCCTTAATATCGGCTTAAAAGACCTGAAATTACATTCCATATATAACAAACACATCACAAACGCGTACAGTATAATACAATGTCGCTCATCCGAGTGGATCAGCGATTAGTATAAGCAGTAAACTAACGAGTCACAATAACTAATTACAAATGTCACGTGACATCCGCATTAAGTGATCCTTCGATGCCTAAGGCAGATTAATAAAGTTATCTCACACCTATAGTTTTACCTCTTATCATGATCTTGCCAATCGCAATACTTCTCCAGCTTCTCAACATCCTCCTCTTCCTCCACCTCTTCTCCTCCACTCCTCCTTCTACTCCTCTTCCTCACTCCTATTGTTTTGCCTCCCCCTCCTTCTCCTTCTCCCCCCAATCCTCCTGTTCCTCTCCTCATTCCTCCTACTCCTCCTCTTCCTCTCCTCTTTCTCCCTCTCCCTCCCCACACCCCTGCTAACCCTCTCTCTCGCACACCTGTGGTTAATATTGGGATGTTTCGTGAGGCTCCATTCATCTTTCTCCCCCTCTTCTCCTCCTACTCCTCCTCCTCTCCACCTACTCCAGAGATGCCAACATATATTTGAAGCAATCTGTACTTTCTGGCCATCAAATTAGTAGTTCGAGGGGGGAGGGGGAATTATTAATTTTACACACACACACACACGTTCTAAATTGTAGTACATACGCTGCCACGCACATGAAACATTGTATTATGGCTAGCGCAAATAGTGGAGTGTATGCCTGTACGAGCGAGGAGGATCGATTGTTTATACGCGAAGTCTCTTGCAACTGGGGTCCAGGGCCCGCGTAAGGGCCGTGGAAGCTCAGGGGGTTTGAGAAAGCGTCGTACCATGAATTCTACTGCGCCGTGGAACCGGCTGCCGCTAGCGGCAGAGGCCTAGGCATCGCATCGCAGCAACGCCGAGCGAGAGCGGCAAGGCGCAGGACCGACCTGGACAATCGATTCCCAGGGCAACTTTTTCTTTTGGGGTCGCCCCCGATATCATGTTTTCGGGGGCTCTTTTTGGCATTTCAGGGGCAAAATCGCCTGCCGCCCCGTGTATTTTTTCCCCTGCGTATTATAGACTGACGGACCAAAAATAATTTTTTTTTTCCCGATCACAGTTAAATTCGTAGTTTGATACAAACTGGTCATAGTGGTGCAAAAGAATAGAAATTCCTATAAAATACGGATAAATCGTAGTGGTTGGCATCTCTGCTACTCCTCCTCCTCCTCCTCTCCTCTTTCTCCCTCTCCCTCCCCACACCCCTGCCACCCCTCACAAACACACCTGTAGTTGATGTTGCGGTGTTTCGTGAGGCTCCAGCGCTCGATCGTGTCGGCCATGCGCGCGAGCACCTCGTGACGAGGTGGCGCCGCGATCGTCCACGCGTCGCGGCCGTCCGACGCGATGTGGGCGAGGATGCCCGCCGCATTGTATACCTGTATGCCTCACCTACATGTCTTACCTGTATGCCTCACCTGTATGTCTTACCTCGTATGCCTTACCCCCGCCATGAGCTCATCGCTCACCGTATCGTACAACACCCGCGCGCCGCAGTCGCCAGCGCGTTCAATTATTCGCACCTATTTGCTAGATGTTGCACTAGCCTCGGCGTTTGCTCTGGCCAAATTGTGAGCCGCGTTGTACAAACACGCGCGGTCCGTTGCCGCGCGCGGTTAGGCGCTATATTAAAAGCATCAGGTGTGTGCGTTCGTACGTGCATGACGCCTCGCTCGCTCGCGCAGCAGCAGCAACAGCTGGACCCTGTCTGCACGCGGTGCGGGGGCCACACCTTGATGGATAAGCTAGCGGCGGTCGGTGAGCGATAGAGGGAGGCTTCATCGTGAAACCCGCCCGTGAATAGTAATGCGGTGGTAGCACAGACGAACCCGGAAACCCACGATTAATATAGGACGGGTTATGGAGTCGTGCCTATAAATATTAACCAGTTATCAATGTAAGGATCTAACTTCTAAGAATTAGTGCTGCAGCCTGACCTGTGACGTTCCACATGGTGCTCCACGCGATCTCCATCACGTCGTCACACGTGTTGTTGTGCAGCCGTCCCTCCACCAGCTTCAACATGATCTGCAATATGCCGAGCAACAAGCCGCCATGACACACCGTCGCCATGACAAGCCGTCGCCACGACGGATACATCGTCGCTACAGCATGCGAATGAGAACGTGGACAACAAAACCATTGATGGAGACATCGAGCGTGTCGCTATTACATCTCTGCAGTATCGCATCATGTAAACGCATCTGGGAATGCAACGAAGACGAAATCGACAACATAACGCAATACCGAGCGAGCAAAGACAGCAGGCGACAAAAGAGACCAAATCGCGAGGCATGCTACTTATCTCTCTCTCTCTCTCTCGGGGAGCCTACGATATATATATATAAATATATCGACTACCACCTTCACACACCGCTCGTCAACCAATCGACCAGTGTTCAGCGTGTACCCGCTACGCGTGTGGGGACAAGAAAAACAAATCGCGCGGCAGACTATCTTTCTATCTATCTATCTCTCTATCTCGCCGGCGGGTGGGAGCGCGCACACGCACCTCGATGCCGCCCTTAACGCCAATGAGGTTGCACTGGCGGTTGTCGACCTGGCAGGCGAGACTGTTGAGCAGGTAGATGCTGATGCAGATCTCTCTCTCTCTCTCTCTCACTCACACTCTTTCTCTCTCAATCTCACACACTCTTTCTCTCTCACTCACGCACCCCATCTCTCTCTCTCTCTCTCACTCACATATTCTATCTCTCTAGCGCGCAATTCATTTCTCTCATCGACCACCATATTTTTATCACCCGTCAGCCAATCGACCTGTGTCCGGCATGTATGGGCTGCGCGCGCATGAGGGCGCCGGCGGGTGGGAGCGCGCACGCACCTCGATGCCGCCCTTAACGCCGATGAGGTTGCGCTGGCGGTTGTCGACCTGGCAGGCGAGACTGTTGAGCAGGTAGATGCTGATGCGCTGGATGAAGTCCTCATCGTCGTCGCGCTGCACCGTGCGCAGCAGGATCTCCACCAGCTTCTCGTATGCAAACAGCTGCAAGATGGTAGAGGAGGGGGAGAGGTGACAGGGTGAGTACACACAGTGCTGTTGCCTACGTTTACCTGCTGTACTGTTAAGGAGATAGAGAGAGAGAGAGATAGAAAGAGAGAAAGAGGAAGAGGGAAAGAAGGGTCTCTACCAGCTTCTCGTACGCAAACAGCTGTAAGATGAGAAAGGTGGGAGAGGTGAGGGGGTGAGTAAACACGGTGCTGTTACCTACGCATACCTGCTGTACTGGCAAGAGAGAGAGAGAGAGCAATAAAGATAGAGATAGATAAATAGATATAGAGAGTTATTTATACATACATACATACATACATATATATATATATATAGAAAGAGAGAGTGCGAGAGTGCGAGAGTGTGAGAGGGAGAGAGAGAGAGAGAGGAAGAGGGAAAGAAGGATCTCTACCAGCTTCTCGTACGCAAACAGCTGTAAGATGAGAAAGGTGGGAGAGGTGAGGGGGTGAGTAAACATGGTGCTGTTACCTACGCATACCTGCTGTACTGGCAAGAGAGAGAGAGAGCAATAAAGATAGAGATAGATAGATAGATATAGAGAGTTATTTATACATACATACATACATATATATATAGAAAGAGAGAGTGCGAGAGTGCGAGAGTGTGAGAGGGAGAGAGAGAGAGAGGAAGAGAGAAAGAAGGATCTCTACCTGCTTCTCGTATGCAAACAGCTGTAAGATGAGACTCAGAGAGAGGTGAAAGGTGAGGGGGTGAGTAAACACAGTGCTGTTATCTACGTTTACCTGCTGTACTGGCAAGAAAAGAGAGAGAGAGAGAGAGAGAGAGAGAGAGAGAG
>NW_014577546.1:128484-131330 GCF_000485595.1 Priapulus caudatus | reverse complement strand
GAACACTCCCCGGGTATAAGAGATGGCCCTGTGAAAATTGCATCCAGATCGCTTGGGCGGTTTGGCCGCCTATAAGGAAGATACATAGATACATACATAGATAGATACATACGAACTCAAATATATATATATATACAGCACCGCACGAGGAGGAGACGATGGCAACACCTCACGCCGAATGCGCACGTGTAACGTTGTTTGGAGCGCGCCCAAGATGTGGAATACGCGTGTACGTACTATGCAAGCAGTACGCTTTACAGTTGACATTCGCAGCGTGCCTCATGTTGGCATGCACATACATATAAAAAATATCCGTGAGTATTCCGACTGAAATTACGGTTGCCAAATTAATTTTCATTTTTTAATGTGTATCAAAAACAGCAACAGGGTCGCTGTACTGGTGTCACCACCAATCGTGTAAACAATCGCAAATAACGTCGCAAAATTTCGACTATACTTGCAGTTTTTATGTTGATTACCACTTTTCGAGCAGATACAACAGGGACGGATTAGGGATGGGTGAGCACATGCAATCGCACGTACTTGAACCAGGATATGTACTCCTCTGTCATGATATGGCATCGCAGCTCGATGACCTCGGCCACGTTGCCTAGCAACCCCAGCATGTTACGTAGCAACTCGTCCTTTTCTTCGAATGCCTGAACGCAAAAAACGTGCGAGAACGTCAGGAATGGAATTACTCACGGAATGACGGGACTACGCGTAGACTATGAAACCTAGAATGACGTAGACTGTAGAAGCCCCTCGTGTTATAACGCGTGATTACAACGACTCCTGTGGTTAATGCGGCATGTTGAGGCATGATAGCGCGGCCAACTGACCAGTAGGCAGGAAGTGAAGAATTCCATTCCCCTGTTCTCTAGAAACTTCCTACAGTTGTCCGGCGTTTCGTCTGTAAGCAAAATCGACGTCGCGGCATTAGTGCAGTGACACCCGCTGTGTAAATTTACTGCCAATCGACCTTATAAATAATGCATGTTATAAATCATTATGCAAAGCATCAAAATGGCAAACAACGGCTGCTACTATGGGCAATATTTCAATATAACATTAGATATGTCTGTATGTACGACTAAAACACGTAGCAACATTTCGGCAACATGAGAGAAGAAGGCATGAGGCATGAAATTGACCTATCCAACTAGCAAGAACGAGAGGCAGTTATAACCAAAATCATTGCTGAGATAGGACGTTCTAAAAGAGAATGCTCATCGATAAAGTGCCACAAAGTTGACAATTCGCAGTGCACTTGTAGAAACACAAACTAGATAAGACACATCAGTGAAGGAGCGAGGTGCTTAAATCGCTCACGTAGATAGATCGAGTTAGTGATGGATCGTTAGAGCTAGCGGTTGGTCGTTAACAGCTAGTGATGAATCGTTAGAGCTAGCGGTTGGTCGTTAACAGTTAGTGATGGATCGTTAGAGCTAGCGGTTGGTCGTTAACAGCTAGTGATGTGATAAGTAACGTTAGAGCTAGCGGTTGGTCGTTAACAAGCTAGTGATTATAACGTTAGAGCTAGCGGTTGGTCGTTAATAGCTAGTGATATAATGTTAAAGCTAGTGCTGCAGCCTGACCTGTGACGTTCCACATGGTGCTCCACCGATCTCGCACAGTGCGTCGCACACCGTGTTTTTGCAATGGCAGCCGTCCCTCCACACAGCTTCAACATGATTCTGGCAATATCGAGCCAACAAGCCGCATGCCACCGTCGGCCATGAACAGCCGTCGCCAACGACGGATACATCGGTCGCTAAAACACATGCGAATGAGAAACGTGGACAACAAAACCATTGATGGCGACATCGAGCGTGTCGGCTATTACATCTCTGCAGTAGTCGGCATCATGTAAAACGCATCTGTGGAATCAACGAGACGAAATCGACAGACAAACGCAATACCGGCGAGCAAAGACAGCAGGCGACAAAAGAGCCAAATCGCGAGGATGCTAACTTATCTCTCTCCTCTCTCCCTCTCGGGGACTACGAATATAGTATATATAAATATCATCGAATACCACCTTCACACCCCAGCTCTCAACGCAATCGAACCAGTGTTCAGCGTGTACCCCGCTACGCGTGGTGGGGACAAAGAAAAACAAATCCGCGCTGCGGCAGACTATCTTTCTATCTATCTATCTCTCGTATCTCGCCGCGGGTGGGAGCGCGACAACGCACACTCGAATGCCGCCCTTAACGCCATGACGGTTGCACTGGCAGGTTTGTCGACAGCGAGGCAGGTCGAGACTGTTGAAGCAGGAGATGCTGGATGCAGATCTCTTCTCTCTATCTTCTCACTCACACTCTTTTCTCTCATCAATCTCACACCTTCTTCATCAGCTCACTCCCCCCATCTCTCTCTCTCTCGCTCACTCACATATTCTATCTTCTCTAGCGCGCTATTCATTTCTCTCATCGACCCAGCCATATTTTATCACACCGTCACACAATCGACCTGTGTCCGGATGTATGGGCTGCGACGCGCATGAGGCGCCGGCGGGTGGAGCGCGCAACGGCACACTCGATGCCAGCCTTAACCCGATGAGGTTGCGCTGAGCGGTTGTCGACCTGGCAGCGAGACTGTTGAGCGCAGGTAGAATGCTGAGCTGGATGAAGTCCTCAACTCGTCGTCGCGCTGCACCGTGCGCAGCAGATCTCCACCAGCTTTTCGTATCAAACAGCTGCAAGATGGTAGAGGAGGGGGAGAGGTGACGGTGAGTACAGACAGTGCTGTTGCTACGTTTACCTGCTGTACTGGTTAAGCGAAGATAGAGAGAGAGAGAGATAAGAAAAGAGAGAAAGAGGAAGAGGAAAGAGGGTCTCTAC
>NW_014577546.1:116288-128459 GCF_000485595.1 Priapulus caudatus | reverse complement strand
CTGTATGAGAATTCGACGCGGGCCACGGAGGTCGCTGACTACGCATAATCTATAGATCAATAATTTACATGGCTCTCCGAATCCATAATGTAATTGCGCCGCTGTGCACGGACAGAAGCTTTCTAGCTGCATGACGACGGAGCCGCATAGGTACGGACGGAGCACAACTTTAATATTACCAGCATCCCCCCCATACTCCCACATCTAATAGATATGAGAGTTTAATAATATCATTAGTATATATATATATCCATACCTATATATATATAGATTTATATTAACTTAATCACAGAGGACATATATCCTCATCATCCACCTCATCTACTCACTCTCATCACTTCATCCATCCACTCATGCATCCAGATATCCTATCCATCCATTCGCATCCATCCACTTCCAGTCCATCTCCATGTCCATCCACTCCCCACTCCACACTCCCCATGCGGATCCATCATCAATCCATCCATCGCACTCCATCCCATCCATCAAGTCTCCTATTCATCCACTCCCACCTCGCAGTCGCGATCCATCCATCCACCATGCCAGGTAACTTCCATCCATTCCATCATCCACTCTCCATCCATCCATGCCATCCATGCATCCATTCCATCCACTCCATCATATGCCTACTCATCCAGGTTCCGGATGCCAATCCTATCACATCATCCATCTTAGTCCATCCACTGCACATCCATCCATCGCATACCAATCATCCCATGCCATCCATCATCCATCCATCCATCCATCATCCATGTCCTATCCACTTCAACCTCCCGGAGTCCATCGGGGCACTCCATGCCAGTTCGGATCCATCCATCTCGCATCCGATCTCCCATCCATCCCACTCACCTCTCCTCCCATCACTCACGTCCTATGCCATTCCACTCATCCATCAATCCCATCCATCCATCCTATCATCAGTCCATCGCTCGCATGTCCACTCCATCCCATCCATCATCCTATCCATTCTCTATTCCTATCATTCATCCATCCATCCATCATCCATCCATCCCATCCAATCCAATCCATCCATCCATCCAGTCCATTCTATCTAATCCGTGTGTGTCTTAGTCTAATTCTATCATCGTGCTTCTAATCTATCTCTCTCTCTCTCTCTCTCTCTCTCTCTCTATATATATATATATATATATACATATATATATCGGTCTTCATCGGTGGACGTATGTGCGCTATAGACCCACATTGTGCAATTCGTCTGCTTGAAACTAGACTGGTTCCTTTTCCCACCGCCCCATTTCGTTAATTCTATTAACGAGAGGTGGAGTCAGTCTGGCTTCACACAGGGGCGCTCTATAGTGGCCACCGTTGACTCGCTCGCGTTAAAATCACACTCGAAACTCCGACAAAAGTCGCAGGTCGCGCTGAAAACGCTGAGCTGCTGGTTGACACGCCCCGTGTCGCCTACCTTCTGATAACGACACCCTCACCTGCCACGTCACGATCTCCTGTGGCTACGTGGTGTCAGGAGTTAATAATAACAACATTTGTCATTATTAACCCCTGGTGGTATAGTAGCTCATAGTAACTCTTGGTAATGTTCGCTCCTAGTGGGTGTCAAAAGTGTCACAATATAAAGTCTATATTACGACACTCATGATGCTATCAGGTGTGTGTACCTGCTGGGTATCTACTGGGCGTTTCCTTTTAGTGTTCCCGGCGGGGGAAAGCACAGCTGCTGGTTTTTCCGCGCTCTCGCGTGCGCGCGTGTGCGCGAGTGTAATTTACTTGAGAGCTTGTCTCCTGGTGGAATCGTTAAGGGTTTATTGCGCGCTGGGTGCCAATGCCCAGAGCCACGCGCAGGCACGATCATATATCACTTTCGCTTTCCCCGCCCTGTCTGATTACTCGGCGGGTGGATGTTCGCGTTGTCTTTCAGCTCACTCGCTCGTTTACCGACTCCCTCGCTCGTTCTCTCGCTCATTAATTAATTTACTCACGCACTCACTCACTCACTCACTCACTCACTCACTCACTCACTCACTCACTCACTCACTCACTCACTCACTCACTCACTCACTCACTCACTCACTCACTCACTCACTCACTCACTCACTACTCACTCACTCACTACACCAACTCACTCACTCACTCACTCACTCACTCACTCACTCACTCACTCACTCACTCACTCACTCACTCACGCACTCACTCACGCACTCACTCACTCACTCACTCACTCACTCACTCACTCACTCTCACTCACTCACGCACTCACACTCACTCACTCACTCACTCACTCACTCACTCACTCTCACTCACTCACTCACTCTCTCACTCACTCACTCACGCACTCACTCTCACTCACTCACTCACTCACTCACTGACATGCCCATGCACATGCGCACTAATAAACACACTCACGCGTACATGTACGTGACAGATGTGTGAGAGCTTTAATGGGATGTCAGTCGCTACTAGCTATTAGGACTACTGCACTCTCCTGGAGAACGACCGACTATGAGCTAACTAGTAAGGAGCGTGCAAGTCCTCGTCACATCTACAGCTTGCAAAATATATGCGCAGTACACCAATTCCGCTCACTGAGCCTTGTTCCAGAAACTTCTCCATGCCATTGAGTAGCGCAGTGATGATCCTCCTAAAGATAAAACAACGTTCTTGCTTGTAGATACACAGACACTGTGCAATTATCACATAATCTATGTTAATTTGATGATACAGTTTATGAGCTATTAATGGTAACATTAGGAATGGCATCTCAACTTTCGGTGAACACACGCCCATTGACGGGCATATCATTTCTGGGGAGGGGGGAGAGTGTGCAACAGATGCTGGAGGGTTCAATTACAATGTTACTAAAATTAGATTTCTCCCCTTGCCTGGTAATGTTTTTTTAACTACTTCTCTACAGACTGTCTAACATCACGATTGCCTGACAAGGAACGTGGAGAAAACATAATAATGTAATGCAGTGACTTCGTGTCACATGCGGGCAAGAACATTTGCATTCGCGTATGTCAGCTGTATGCATTCACGTAATGCAGGAGGCACAAGCATAAAGAACCAAAGGAGTGCAGCCCTCAAAAAAATTAGGAATCAGTGAATTTTTACGATTATGAAATAAGTCACAATGCAATTCTTGCTACTTCACGGTCACTAGATGATTAGAACATGCCATGCTTCACTCACTAGGCTCATAGAGCAGCGATTCATTGGCACTAATTCTAAAAGAGAATCTTTTGCAACAGACACTGGAGATATATCATAAAGTTTACCGGTTAACTTTGGCTGTAAACTTCTGCTTCTCTTCACTTTTCATGATGTAAAAGAGTGATGCACTTCCAGATATCTGTACAAGCTTGTCCGCGTGGTGTTTCTCCATTGCAAGTAATACCAACTATAGAAGAAACATCTAAAATGTCAGACGTTCAGGCAACACAGGGTCCTAACTAATAAAACTTAACCAAGCCCACTGCCTACAAAACTGCATAGGCTCATGCTACAATCATCCAAACCAGGAAAATATGCAGTTAAAACCAAGAATTTAATTAATTCACAGGCAAGAAAAAAAAGGATGAATGCAGCAATATTTTAACAACATGTTCTACCAATCTGTGGCTATGGTTTTAAGAAGCCACATTGAGGAATTCATACCATTAATTCAACATCCACAGCTAATGTACAATACAAACCTGCAGGGATTTGCGTGTGTTGTGCACAGGCGTGGTTCTGAATAGGTGAAAGAGATCGTTTAGCGCATGAACCAACTGCGCCGTCCTCTCCATGTAGTGTTCAACGGCCGTCAACACTTGCTGTTCGTTTGCGTCCCCAGCCACCTACACACACAAAACATATCGAACTACGCTCAGACACAAAATAGGGAACAACCTTTATAACAGTTAACAACATATTAACAGTGGCTGCCAGTCAAATTTCAAACTATATCGATGCAAAGGAAATTTTGCCCCTCACACGTTGGGTTTAATAACCGCCTTGCAATTTTCGACAAAATCATGTCTGTACTTTAATTCCGAGAGACACCCGAGCGATTTACGACATAGTTCTGACAAGGTTGCCATGGTTACCGTGAGGGCAGGGATGTTCGCTCGATGACAGGGGTCGTTGACACAGTTAAGCAAGCCGAGGAACTCAAGGGGGCGCTGTAGTCCTCGCAAAGCGATGATGTCACTGTTAATGCAGGCCCTGTCACCGAGCAACAGCAGAGACGATGTTAGGCAAGCTCACACAGGATCCTGGACCGCAGACAAAAGCTAACTGATTAAGTTGCAATGACGAACATAAAAACTGGTATAACTCATATACATATATACATATATATATATAGCAATCATTATACAGTATAAGTCAGATCTATATGACTTTGACAGCATCCCACATCCCTAAAAAATTTATAACAACTTTAGAAAGTTCAACATTATTACAGGTTAAGCCAAGCTATGAATGATAATCAATGGATGAAGAGTTAATTTTACTCAGATTATGAATACAGCAAATTTGGAACATGTGTGCATAAATATGAACACAGCGTGTAATTAGAAACCCATAATGTTTACTCTGTTGGTCTGGAGGTAAGGTTAGAGTCTTCTGGGTCGTTTGGCATGGGTTTATGATAAACCATCTCTGTTGACTCGGATTCCTCTAATCCAGCAAGCTCTGTACACGAGATGTCGAGTGAAACCTGTAGGAAAGTGACAGTCCGTCGACCCATTACACGAATACTACCCACGTAAAGCACCGTAATTAAATAATGTGGACAGAACAGAGACTACGACCCCAATCTTTGACGTCTAATCACAAACCTGGGGAGATGAATAGCACAGCTACATTTTGGAATAACGAGAGAGACAAAGTTTTGTGAGAAAACAACAGAGCAAATTACTCGTGTACCAGTTTTGGCAGACTGTCCACGATGCGCTTCAGCAAGGCGTCTGCCTTTTGGAAGTTCATTGTGACTTGCTCCTCGCTCTGAGAAATGTCGAGATGCCTAGACGAACGAAGCATCGTCAAACGCTCTCAGAGTCGGAAACTAAACTTATTTACCGAGTACATGCTGCCAGAGCAAAAGGCAGGCAGCAAAGTCACTCGTCCACGCAGAATCTTTGCTGCTCTTACTACGGTTTATTAGGAATTTCGTTGTCACAAGTATTTGCTGCCGACATTGAAAGCAGGCAGCAAATGGACGCTTGTAAGCAGCAAAACTGCCGGATCGCTGCCCCTAATTTCGAACCCCGAATACTCTGCATCAATGTCACCACCATTCACCTTTCACGGCCATGAAGAAACGAGAAAAAAACCGGCAAACGGAAAGAGATGGAAGCACGAAATGTCGTCACCGTTCCCCGTGAACAACCGAACAAAAAAGAAACGGAGCGAGACACGGAATCGCGGCGCGAGACGACTCACCGCAGTGCCTTCAGCTGGCAGATGCTGTCAACGATGTTGGGCAGTTCCCGCGCGTCGTGCATCGGCAGCACGAGGAAGCGCAGGCTCTGCAGGTGCAACGTGTACGACAGGTCGCCAAGGTTGCTGCACTGCGCGAGCTCCAGGTAGACAAGCTGCCGCAGCGGCAGGAGCGTGCGGGCGAGCAGCGACGCCGCGTCGGGGCATGCAAGACGCTGCAGAGTCAGCATGCGCAGCGACGTCGACCGCAACGCCAACCCCTCGTCCTCCTCCTGCCGTCCCCGCGTCTTACCGCCGCCGCCGCCGTCGCGACAAGGGAACAGCTTCTCGGCGCTGTCGCCGAGCCGCAGCACCTGCAGCTGCCGCAGGTCCCTGATGAAGGGCAGCGCGGCGGGCGTCAGCCGCGCGCAGCCTCCGACGTTGAGCTCGACGAGCGGGTGCCGCGCGACGACGGCCATGTCGGCGTCGTCGAGCTCCGTCGCGGCGAAGTTGGCGCGCTGCAGCGGCGTCTGCGTCGCGTCGCCGAATATGAGCAGGAACTCGGAGAGCGGCGCAAAGTCGCGCTGGCTCTCGTCGAGGTTGCGGTAGCAGCGCCGCCGATAGAGGAACGTCCGCAGCAGACGCTCGCAGATCTCCGTCGGCAGCGCCGTCGCCCCAGACAACCGGTACGCGCGCCCCGCGTCCGACGTCCGGTGGTGGCATTTGCAGAAGGTGTGCAGGTCCGTGACGCACCGATTGAGGCAGATTTCTACGAGCGGCAGAGGCGCGTCCAGTTGGAATAGGTCGCTATTATCCGGGCACTCCATTTTTAAAATGAACGTGTCCACATAGTTTATTTACATCTGAAAAAAAATTACGATTTATAACTAGCAACATGTCATTTATTTAATTACCTCAGAAAAATTTATGGATAAAAAGTAGCAATACGTATATTTAAATTTTGCTCACACTGTTTTAGGCTAGAATAGTTACTAAGGAATTAAGTTTAATCTCCGATTTATTGAAGTTTTAGTAGCTACGAGCTTTTGGGAGACAGATTTTCATGGCGGGCAATCATTAATAAAATGATTAATTAAATGATTAAATGAAAAATTTATAAAATCATGGAATAGCGTGTTACTGGGGACACAATCCCATTAAACGAATGCTATGCTACGTTATGCGATGATATGGTGGCACAGCTGTGTCCATGCTGTAACCAAACTTGGAATCTGCCCAATCTCGAGATTGCGCAACGATTGTGCTGCCCAAACTGCGGATTCCCTAGTTTGGCTGACCAATCTCAAGATTGTGCAAACTGAAAACAGTCGGTGATTCAACAACCGCTCATAGCGAGTGTGTGGTGTGGGTGGTGCAAACTAGGAATGGAATTATCTCATATTTATCCAATTATTTATTATAATCATTTATTATTTATACAAAGGTGCCAAACTCATTGAGGAAAGAAGGTATACGACCTTTATTATACTATAGTTTATAGTTATGATATAACATTTGAAATCCTAATAATCATATGTTTGTGCAAGCTCTGTTTTAGTGTTTACCTCTGTTTGCCCAATCTCAAGATTGGTTGCCCAAACTGTGGATGCGCTGAAATTCCAAGTTTGTGCAAGATTCCAAGTTTGGGCACAACATCCACGGTAGCTCTAGAACTATAGCCCTCTGCTCCGCCGCAGGGCTATAGAACATACTATGGTAATTTCCAGGGAGTAAGCAACGACAACTTTTTTGCAGTTAATAACTTCTTCGGTATGCCAAATAAAGCACATTCTCTGCCGCACAAATGTCTTAAGTTACTACAAACACTTAAATTAAACTGCAAACTAATGCTTAAATGTTGTACTTGCTATATTACTCGTCGACGAAGATTGTTTACCAACTTGTAACCGCCATTTTTTGCTAGTGAGCGGGCACAATGTATTTCCAAGTGGAGGGGTGGGCAGGTTGCACACTGCCATTTTTCGTTGCGCAGCGCTAGTGCGATTTGCAACCGCATGCAACCTGCCCACCCCTCCACTTGGAAATACATTGTGCACGCTCACTAGCGAAAAATGGCGGTTACACGTTGGTAAACAATCTTCGTCGATGAATAATATAGCAAGTACAACATTTAAGCGTTAGTTTGCAGTTTAATTTTAGTGTTTGTAGTAACTTAAGACATTTGTGCGGCAGCGAATGTGCTTTATTTAGCATACCGAAGAAGTTATTAACCGCAAAAAAGTTGTCTTTGTTTACTCCCTGGAAATTGCCATAGTATGTTCTATAACCCTGCGGTGGAGCGGAGGGCTATAGTTCTAGAGCTATGTCCACGGTAACACACCCAATTAATCAAATTAACACACATGTCGCATGATCACGATCTGTTGTCTAATTTTCTAAAGTAAATTCTTCTGCCTTTTATATGGATTCTGTGCATTTAATCATTAATTTTAATTTTCTTTCAGCCTACCTAGTAGAACCAGTACTAGTACCGGTAGTACGCGCAGTTGTGACGTGACGATACGACTCTAATAAAGGGAAGACGTGTAGTACCTGTCTAATAGTGTGTAATACTAATAGCCTGATCAGATTACCGGTGCAGTGAGTGAGTGCGTACACTCACACTGTAACAGTAGTCAGTAGGCCCTATAGTATACAGACAATACAACTACAAGTTACAACTTACAATACAAGTACAAGTTGAAATTACAGTACAGAGTTAGAGAGTAGGCCTAGCCCTAGGTCACAGTAGGTGACGCATTGACCAATGACTTGAGTTTCCGTCGATGTCGTGTCGTTGTTGGGACGACTCCCACTCTCTTTTGGCCTTATCATATGTTTGCCTAAAATTTCTTAACTGTATGTCTAGTTTAATAACACGGCATTTTGACTGTCACTTCAGTTTATGTATGCGATAACAAAATCGTTTTACCTCTATGATAAAATTTATGGTAATAATTATTTTTGAAAAAGCATTTTTCTCAGTAGTTATTTTTAAATGATTCAGTAAGTATTATATTGGATAATAGTAACTTTGCTGGTTGTAGCTAGTTGTAGCAGTAAGAAGAGGTACTCGCCCATTAAACCTCTCCTACTACTAGGTAGGTAAATAAAAATGGCAGCTTACAGAGCTAGGTGGGTGTGTTTGTTTTTTATCATTACTGCGGCACATTAGCAACGTCAGCGAATAATTGTTACCGCTGGCCGCAACGAGAATACGCAATTATCATAACGTGTGAAATATTCCAGCTGTATTTTTGTTATTACCTAAGTGCAATATCTAAATAACTAACCGGGTTTAGTTTACTTTACATCCTCAGATACTGTGGCTGTACTCTGGCTCATGAGTCATACTCATAGGCCTATGTCCCCCAGGGTACTGCCGGAACGTAACCTGGGTACGGTCCGGTATACCCTGGCACTATTTGATAAGGTTAGGGTTAGGGAGTAGGCGTAGGCGACTCCCTAGTCTCGTTAGTGGAGTAGGCGAGGTACGGTCTGGCATATTACTATTAGTATTACTATTACTATTAGTATTAGTATTAGATAGTACCAGGGACCGGGTACGTTCTGGTATACCGGACCGTACCCAGGGTACGTTCTGGCAGTACCCCGGGGGACATATAGACCCTCTCAGCTGTACTCTGTAGTGTAGCCGTAGCCGTAGGCTGTACTGATGTCTGTACAGTACACGTCACTACTAGTGCTAGTGTACTGCACGGTACGTAACGCAGTACTGACTACACTACAGCATGAGTGACAGTGTACTGTATTCTGTAACTATGTCATGTGTGTTAATCATATTATTAATTTATTATATCGTACTGTACGTTGTATCATCAATATCATCATGATTCATGTATTATAATTTAGGCCGTGGCTACGCGACCGGTTTCGGATGAGGCGCCGCTAGGCTATGTGTCCGGACATCTATCTCACACAGTGATCTTGTGACACGCACACGCATGATTGCGCAATGGGACGCTCTGCTGATTGCCGAGTGTGTGTGTGTGTGTGTGTGTGTGCAGGGTCTCCAACCATTCCGAATTCTGCGGAATCATTACGATTTCTAGGGTTAATTTTCGGCATTCCGCAGCGGCAAGGCTTTATATTCCTCCATTTAACGTTGGCAGCACTGTATAATATGTTGCACTGATTGTTCGCATTGTTCGCTTGGACACATTGTTTATTTTTTGAAGCCGAGTGCCTGGCACTGGCACGCGCTGGTGCAGTGAAAGACTGGGCAGGCAAGTGTTATTAATAGCCGATCACTGCGCAAGTCGTGTTCTTGAAATGCAGCGTCTGCCATTTACCTTAATTTTTCAGCACCCTGCCTAGCCATCGCCTCACGTGTTATTAATGTGTTTCCTAATGCCTTTCTGGTATCGTGGCATGGTCTTACGGTAAATGGAACAGCCTATCAGACAGGCGCGTCCATTTCTGCCAAGGTGTCGCGTAGCTTGTCTGCTATATCAGATTAACACCGTGGGGAGAATGGCATCCAATTGGCCATTGCCATTCCAAAAACCCGACTTTACAGAAATTCAGGAATGAATATACACAGATGTGGCTGTGACTTGGTGAAGTCAAAACTCAGTGTTCGCCCCCCCCCTTGTCCATCAATTTCATTTCGGCATTAGGAGTTCACAGGAGTTGGAGATCCTGGTGTGTGTGCATGGAGAGAGAGAGAGAGAGATGAGAGAGAAGGAGAGCTAAGGGTGTGGTGTGCCGCGGACAGTGGTAGCGTGCTCGTGCGTTGCGTGCCGTGCCGTGCGTGCATGTGGTGTAAAACAGAGAGCAGCTGTGGTTATGTATGTGAGCAGGGAGAGAGAGAGAGAGCTGTGCATGTGTGTGAGAGAGAGAGAGAGAGAGCTGTGCATGTGTGTGAGAGAGAGAGAGAGAGAGCTGTGTATGTGTGTGAGAGAGAGAGAAAGCTGTGCATGTGTGTGAGAGATTGAGAGTGAGAGAGCGAGAGAGGACGGATGAAAGGATAGACGGCAGCAGTGCATATATTGTATATTTACGGCAATCAGCAGAGCGTCCCGTTGCGCAATCATGCGTGTACGCGAGTCGTGCGATCACTGTGTGAGTGGATGTCTCGATGCGTAGCCTGGAGGCTAGGCGACCGGTTCCGGATGCGTAGCCACTGCGTATAATTTATATGTAATCTCCCACACAGTCAGTCTACATCTTTACTCCTGTACTGTACCGTACGGTATACTGCTATATTATAATATAACTACAAGAACAGAAGGGAGCGCAAGTCTGACTCGATTCATAGTCTTAGGATGTGGACTGTACTGTAGTGTAGTGTAGTTGGATCAAAGGGCTGGAGGAGTAGAGGTGGGGCTATTGCCGTATTGGCATGATGGGCATGCCCGTGCCGTTAACGTTAAATCTGAATTTGAATAAAATCACATGAATTCAAAATATGTATGCAATGATTGATATATTGCAACTCACATAGCTTTACAGCCCTTCCTCAGTTCCTGACAGCGATAGCAGTGTGACAAGGATAAAACAACGCTTACATATGCATGTCTAGTAATTAGTATGGAATGCTTTGTAAATTGTTGTTGTTTTCGTTCATGTACATTGATTTACACGTGCAAGGGAAAGGGCATTTCGCTACACAACATGCCGGTATAATATGCCATGAATCATGTACTGATCTCAACATTGCAATGTGTAATTTTAAGCTTGGGCTGTACAATTTTAAAATTTCTCTCAATACGGTGCTATATAATACCTTACTAACTTTTTTGTTACATCTACATTAGTGTAACAGTATTAGCATTGTTATATGTTATTTTCCAGGATCAAAGAATTTCACGATGTACTAAATGAAGATCAGATTAACCTAAAGCGTCTAAAGTCAATGTGCTTTAATGGTAGGTCTCGTAATTTTTCCTTGTCTTCCTCTGACATTATTATCAATTATTAAAATGAAGTACTACGGAATGTGATGGATGCCATCATCAGAGAAGCAGAAGCAGGAGAAACAACATGAAATTATAAAAATAAATATTATGTCATGTATTTTTATTTTTTACCTGGCTGGCTATACTTGGCAGTATTTTTGTATCCCCCGCGACGAAGTCGGCAGGGATACTATGGTTTCATGTCTCCCCAGCCGCCGCCTCTCGGTCCGCCGCAGAGAATTTCCCTTCCGCTCTATAACTCGACCCCTAATTGACCGAGCGTGACCAAACTTGGTATACTTACACATCTTGGGAAGAAGGTGTGCAGAGTACCAAAACCAGGTCACTGCGACCTTTATTTGACCTTGATTATATTTCCCTTCTGCTCTATAACTCGACCCCTAATTGACCTAGCGCTACCAAAACCATGTCACTACGACCTTTATTTGACCTTTACCTTGAACTTGATCATATTTCCCTTCCGCTCTATAACTTGGCCCCTAATTGACCTAGCGCTACCAAACTTGGTATACTTAAAAATCTTGGGGAGAAAGTGTGTCGGGTACCAAAACCAGGTTACTACGACCTTTATTTGACCTTTACCTTGACCTTGATTATATTTCCCTTCCACTCTATAACTCGGGCCCCTAATTCACCTAGCGCTACCAACCTTGGTATACTTACACATCTTGGGGAGAATGTGCGCAGCGTACCAAAACCAGGTCAGTACGTCCTTTATTTGACCTTTACCTTGATCTTGATCATATTTCTCATCCGCTCTATAACTTGGCCCCTAATTGACCTAGCGCTACCAAAACCATGTCACTACGACCTTTATTTGACCTTTACCTTGACCTTGATTATATTTCCC
>NW_014577546.1:104489-116278 GCF_000485595.1 Priapulus caudatus | reverse complement strand
TTTGGTTCCGACCCGTATCATAGGTTGTGTGGATTTCGCTGACCGACCATCGCCATGAACGTAGGGATAGCGCAAGGAACAGAAGTCTTGGGGATGCAACTGGCCAAGGCTTGAATGTGTAAGTACTCGAATTTGGGGGGGTCAACGACGGTCAAGATGTGTCAATGGACGGGCGGCGACGAATCACCTCTTATAGCTGGGGCCGGTATCAATGTATGGCCACCGCATTACGTTATGACAAGCGAGATGACCAAGGTCAACAGCGAAATCCCATCGGCATATTGTGTGAATAACAGATCACGCGATACTGTGCATTCCGGGACACCATTTATATGCTCTTTAGTCTGCACTGACCGGCCTATCCTCAAAGGCAGGACCAGGCTGAACTAAGACTCGAATAATGCGCACTTGTGCGACACTACCTTAATGATTTATGTCAGATAGGTCGTAGAATGGGGCGGGAGGAAACAGCCAATGCCCCCACCACTGCCATTTGTTGTGAATGTCCTTGATGAGGCAGGCAATGCAACGGCAATACTCCACGGAGTATTCCGCTATTGAGGATATCGATTGGTCAATTCGTCAGATGAGGCAGGGATGGCGGGACAAGAATCAGTCATATCACGACATTTTTGAGGAACATGAGTCTGACATGGAAGACGTGCCAAAAATCCTTCCTAGTTTCAACGTTGCTGGTTCGTGGACAAGACAACAACTATAGTGAATGAACCATCACCATTCGACTACCGTTATATGCTAGAACAGGCGGCTACCATGAACAACAATCCAAGAGCCCACACCTGCCTTACCTAAGATTTTAATCTACTACTTATTGATTCACGGAAACCAATACGAACGCCGAAAATCTATTTCTGCCCGCTAGACACCCTGGCCCTATGTAGATCGGTTTAAGTGCTCTGTTAAACCCTATTTGACCCTCAAGAGGAGAGGGTTAAACATGGATTTGTGAAACTGTTAACAAAATTGGCCACTTGAGACACTACGCCATTTTTTTCGCAGTCAAGGGCGTTGGCACACATCTGTTTTCCTTTTCTCTTTGCTATTAGAGCCTCCGCCTCCCGGCCTTTTGGCCGGGCGCGCGCCCCCCAACTCCTCCAACGTACGACGCCCCTACACTTCCACAACCACACACCGACAACAGCAGTGGCACCAGTGGCAATGCGAAGACGCTCGTTCTTTACGTCTCAAGAAGAAGTCAGGGGCCAGGGCAAAGGTGAATGTTGTCAAAGTAAATGTGTTGTACCCGCCCTCAGCGCAACTGGCTGACCAAATTTCAGGACCCACACACACTTCAAACCCACTTTTTCCAGCCCACATGTACGCTCGCGGCTCGCGTAATATCCACGCTACACCAATGCTAACATGTTAATATAGCGAAGTCATTAAAGTTACACAGCTGTATCTTTATTACTGTACTGCCAGTAGGTATAGCAAAGCTTATCATAGATTTTAGATCTGTATTAGTAATATCCTAGATATATGTTCTGAGCGCGAACGCGGTGGCAGGAGGGCGCACTTGATTCGGTTGTCAATGAGTTTATCAGAAGAATACCTGGCTACAGTACACGTCAGTTGAGCGCTGTCGCTCTGCGGCACTTGTTATGCTTACATATGCGTCCATTTTGCTATTTTAATTTATGTGTGCATCTCTTAGTGAATCTCTGTTTACGTTTCAGGCATTCCAGATGAGCCTGGCAGTGTACGTGCACTCTGTTGGAAGCTTATTCTTAACTATCTGCCTCTCTCTCCTAGTAAATTTCTATCATTCTTGGAGAAGCAAAGGTTAGTATCTCCAGAAACATATGCGTCAATTATGAATTGCCACCTGTGCAATCTCCATCTCATTTCTATGTCTACTAGCAATCTTTATTCTAGCGTTTCACAGTTTTTATCTAGTTTTTTTTTGCTAACTGAACTTGCCTACTATACCTTGAGTGGCTGCACCCAGTATGAACAGTGTAAAGTCTATCATGCTTAACAATGGCGAATGTTTTTTTATGTT
Organism: Priapulus caudatus; assembly: GCF_000485595.1. Lineage (NCBI taxonomy): Eukaryota > Metazoa > Priapulida > Priapulimorpha > Priapulimorphida > Priapulidae > Priapulus > Priapulus caudatus. Next base: position 114,255 of record NW_014577546.1, on the reverse strand, counting down.
GCTGACATGGTTTGCAACTTAAGCAATTAAAAGAGCTAACCTACCAACTAAACATATAATGTGCAGCTCAAACTGTACTCAGTCTCGCCCAACCTAAACCATGACGTCTGTTGTACATGCTTACATAAATTACATTGTGTCTAGACGAGTAAATTTATTTATAGTTTTCGCATTGCTGTTTATAAATACAGAGTTTGTGCTTTGTACCTTTCCATTATTTAAATGGTTAAAAGTACATAATTTATTTATGTATGTAGAAAGCTATATAGCAGTTTCATCCAGGAGATGATTGTCAATCCAGGCAAGCAGCACTTTGGCAAGTCTGGCAAGATAGATGTCACATTTGAAGATCATGTGAGCCATACTAAATTTAAATTATTTTATGATATTTACGTTCTCGAATCTATTTGCTATTTTTTTAAGTCAGGTATTCTGCTGACTTGGTAGGAATCATTTAACAACTATTATTTAATCACAACAACTATTTAGTATTATTGTATCCCCCGTGACGAAGTCGGCGGGATACTATGGTTTCATGTTTCCCCAGCCGCCGCCGCCGCTCGGTCCGCCGCAGAGAATTTCCCTTCCGCTCTATAACTCGCCCCCTAATTAACCTAGCATGACCAAACTTGGTATACTTACACATCTTGGGGAGAAGGTGTGCAGAGTACCAAAACCAGGTCACTGCAACCTTTATTTGACCTTTACCTTGACCTTAATCTTATTTCCCTTTCGCTCTCTAACTCGGCCCCTAATTGACCTAGCGCGACCAAACTTGGTATACTTACACATCTTGGGGAGAAGGTATGTCGCATACCGAAACCAGGTCACTGCAATCTTTATTTGACCTTGACCTTGACCTTCATCATATTTCCCTTCCGCTCTATAACTCGGCCCTTAATTGAGCTAGCTCGACCAAACTTCGTATACTTACACACCTTGGGGAGAACACGGGGGATACATGTAGTTGGCGACAACTGCCCTTTCTAGTTTTAATTTGAAGTCTTGAAGTGGAAAGAATTCTTCTGTTGAAAACACAGGCAATATTGAAGAAAACGTAATAATCGGATTCAAATTTTTCAGCCACTGAATCCAAATCCAGATAGCCAGTGGGTGGCATACTTCAAGGATAACGATGTGCTGGTTCAGATCGACAAAGACGTTAGGTATGACCAGAAGCAATGAGTCATTAACCCGCGATACAATCTCTGTATTCTACAACGTACATGCTTGAAAAAATTCAATGAATCTACGATGGCCAATGATGAATCTCTATCAGTTCAATTGATTTGCAAGGAATCATCGCGCTTCCTTGTCGGCTTTGTTCTGCACAAAGTGGGTTATGTTACAGGCGTCTGTGTCCTGACATTGGCTTCTTCCAACGTGCAACAGAGTTTCCTTGTCAGGACGTCGTTAATGCTGCCGAAATGGAGACTCTGCGAAAACGCGTGGATTGCTCTGTTTTGCAGTCACACACCGTTATGAAAAACAGACAGGGAGCATATAACGTGAGTTGCATAGCTGTCATTTGCCGAAGCTAAGATAAGCAGACAAGTTTGAGAACTAATTAGATTGCCGATAGGTCATTATCGTTGCCTATAGTCAACGTGACTATCCCTAGACAAGCAAGCCATTTCACAGTTGCCATTAAGAGCCGTTTCGTAAAAACAAATCTGGTTTGTACGAAGATGTTAGAAGAGGTGTCATAATTTTTGCTGTTCGTAATCCATATTTACTGACGTACCGAAAAAAAAAAACCAAATTAAAAATTCGCGATGGACCCACTTGTGCCGTCGTGGCGTCTTGCAGTGGAAATCGTCGAAGAAATCTACGGTGGAGTACGACCTGCTGCCGGACGGAAAGGAGGCGCACTGGGAGGTCGTCGAACGCATACTCTTCATCTATGCCAAGCTCAACCCAGGTCTCGCGTACGTGCAGGGCATGAACGAGATCATCGGCCCCATCTACTACATATTCGCTTCCGACAGCGAACGAGAATGGAGCGGTGCGTAGCAGGAGCTTTCGCGGCAAATTTTTTACACTGTGTAGAAAGAGGGAGAACGAGGGTGTTCGACTGAGTAAACAGTGGCACATATTAATTATATAACTTGCAAGTGTTAGGTAGATTAAAAGTGATAAGAACACCTATTAAACATCATCAAGATGTGCAATTATAATTCTGCAACATTTCAGAACATGCCGAATGTGATGCTTTCTTCTGCTTCACAAATCTCATGTCGGAGATTAGAGACAACTTCATCAAAAGTCTGGATGACTCTGCTCACGGAATAGGTAAGCTAATTTGAGTGTCACACCATTGATATAATTAGCATAAAACTGTGAACAAACACGTTTTAATCATAACATATCTGTGCATTATTCATCCGTCTGTATCACATTATATCGTTACTAGTGGTCTTCCAAAATGTAAAGTTGTGAAACCAGACGATTTGATATCTTGAGATACTGTGAGATAAACTCTATTAGCAGCGTGGCTTGTGGCTTGAGTGAATGTGCAGACGCTCGGGCATGTGATGACTTGATTACAGGCAATATGATGATGCAGCTCATGAACAGGCTGCAGCTTCATGACCCGGACGTGGGCTCTCTCATGGTCACGCAAGACCTCAAGCCCCAGTACTTCAGCTTCCGATGGCTCACTCTGCTGCTTTCGCAGGAATTTCCTATGCCTGGTGGGTAGAACTTGAAGTAATGTTGCCAGCCCCTACCTATGTTGCTACCTATCCCCAGTAGTTAATGGTACAGTAAAACTCGCATAAGTTGTCATCGTCTAACTCGTCAATTCGCATAAGTCGTCACGGAAGTCAAAAGTCCCAATTTTCTCTCAAAGTAAATCGATTGGAATAGCCCCGCCTAAGTCGTTATTTATAAGCCGTCATTATGTACAAGTCGTCGCCCTCAGACAGGTCCCATGTAATACACACAACAGTAATTTCCCATCTGTAAGTCGTCATCAGATATGCCGATGGTGCAGTGTACATCTAGGGGATGTACGAGATATGCCGTCACAGATATGCGCCAACGTGTAATCCACAGCGGGTGTTACTGTTACAGATAGCCAGCGTGTGCAGCGCTTGCCGCTAGTGCGTACGATGTACGTGTGTTATGGCCAGCAGCGGTGTCGATTGATGTACGGACCGATTGTTTCATGTCTGCTATGTATGTGGCGCGAACTGACGTGTGTGGAACATGTTTATGACTGCGTAGGGGTGACGGGCACCTGGGAGGGGAGCCCTACATATAAGTCGACAAAATGACGACTTACGTGTATGTCGTCATTTTCGTAAGTCGGCACAAATATGCTGGTCCCAAAAGTGTCGACTTATGTGAGTTTTACTGTAGTACCGTTAATATATATACATATATATATATATATATTATATACATATGCAGCATATTTTTAGCTCATCTGACATAGTCAGATGCAGCTTGTAGAATCGCATGAGCGTGCGTGCGTCCGTCCGTGCGTGCGTGCGTCCGTCCATGCATCCCTCAACAGTTGGGCACAAATCTAAACGGCACGACGTACGGTCACGATATTTGGGACGTGTGGGGGGGGGGAATCCGAAAACGAGTTGGGATGTCGAAGCTGGGGGTCAAAGGTCAAAGGTCAAGAGGTGTAAAAGAAGGGGGAACATTCCCTCCTTAACTTAAGGTATAGGGAGCAAGTGCAGAATTGTGGCACAAATCTAAACGGCTCGACCTAGGCTCGTGATAGTCGGTGTATAGCATCATGGTAGTAAAAGCCATCACTGTGCTGAGAAATTGGAGGTCACAGGTCAAAGGGCAGTGGGGGAAAGGTCAGATATCAGACATTTTCTGAGGGCGTGGCCTAACGGAGAGAGTGAAAAACTTTTTTGTTTCAGCACTGACCTACTATTTTTATAACTTTATTGAAAGGACCGTGAAATGTGCTGTCCACTGACGTGCGAAGAGTAAGTGTCTGATAACCTTTTGACCCTCAAGAGGAAGGTTAAACATGGATTCCTGAACTGCCTCAATGATGTCACAGTGTTCTCATATTCATGGCACATCCATAATCTGGAAAGCCCAACGGCTGAAGCACAGGATTACGGCTCAAAGGTCCTTGGATCGAATCCCATCAGATTTTTTATTATTTACCTGTTTTCTGTATTTTTCTATCTTTATCCATTTAACTATTTCTTTCCAATTAAGGTAAATATTTATATGATTTATTTACAACAATTTCATAACAACAAATAATTTTTACAACAATTATTATTATTTTTTTAATAGGGTTAGGGTTAGGGTTAGGGTCACAATGCACCATAAAACAGGAGTTTCAGGCATGCGATTTGTATCAACCAATGGTATTTCGGAGGTATGCAGAATGCAGAAGGTTGCTGAAATGATGTGTACGCAACTGCGCGTATCTGCATATCTGCGCCTAACAAAGGTGTCACTATGCACGACATAAATGTTACGTTTATAACCGTAGCAACAGACCTCAGATGAGCCCAGATGCTCTGCGGCTCTTGTTAGATATCTTCGTGATAATTGTGCCTGCGTTCATAATACCTAATACATTAATAATTCATGACAGATATTTGTACAAGTGACCTGAGGTTAGCTATATGGGGTTATTATGTCTATCTTTAGCTATCTCAAATAAGTCTTCCTGTATAAGAATTCTCAGTATTTTATAAGGTGTTATCATACAACTGAAATAAAAAATGCACTGTGCAAATTAATGTTTGTTTACTGTGCCACATGATGACCGCCAAGTAATGATTGGTTGCTCCAACTGTTGTGCGCAGATGTGATCAGAGTTTGGGATTCACTCTTCGCCGATAGCAAGCGATTTGACTTCCTCATTGACGTGTGCCTTGCTATGCTCTTGTGAGTGTCTACAGCTTATATTAATTATGAATTCAACATTTTTTTTATTTATTATTAAATATTAAAAATATGTTATGTTATGTTTTTACGTTGATTACGTTGGTATCTATTCTGCGGTTGTTATTACTCGCCTTGGCAAGGAGTGAGTCCTTTGTTTTACATTTGCAGGTTGATACGAGATGACTTGTTGAAAAATGACTTCTCCAGCAATATGAAGTTGTTACAGGTAAATATCTTTTTAGATATTCAACATTTTATATATCTGTTGAAGCTAAAGTTAAAGAATGTGAACTAAACACTTGTCGGTTGCACATGGTATTATATACTCTATAATGATTTTTGATAAGAAAATAGCGTTTTCACTAAATGCATGTCACATATATCGGTTGCACACATTATGGAATTTTCCGTTTCAGCGTTATCCAGTTTTTGATATCCACCTAGTCCTCAGTGAGGCGGTTCGCTTGCAAAAGAGCTGACCAGATTCAAGGTTGGCCCATTAATGAGCAAATCTATTGTCACTGATGTAGACTCATGTGAATTCAAACAGGAATTTGCGAATATTTAGAAATATAATGTTAAAGTAAGTGCACTTCCAAGCAAGCAAAGCTGAATAGCACTGAGATTGTATACATTAAATCACAGCCAGTGACAGAGAATGCTCCAGATGTTCCAGATGATACTTAACATTAGGAGTGCATAAAATATAGACTATATATTATGACTATATATTATCATATATATATATATATATATATATATTATAGTCTATATTATGCACTCCTGATAACATATTTTTTACATCCATAAGCGGGTATGAGCAATATTGAGATAGCATTTAACAAACTCACTTGAAATAGTGTTAGTTACCATCTCTACTAACTGTGTAACAAGGTAACTTTCCCAAATGCGGCATGCACTAGTATATTTTTAACATATAATGGGTTTGTTAACTAGACTTGCCACCTACATGTGTATAATGGAAAATACGATATTTTGATATATAGTTATCAATATTTTTATGTACCTATGTGATATCTTATACTGTAGATGTCTGTTAGTGTGCATAACTCACACACTACCAACACTTTTTTGGTTTTGGATGCAACTGTGTCATGTATTCAAAATAAGTTTGCCCAGTATTCAAAAGATTTGGGTGCATGATGTATAATTCAAAGTGTAAATATATCCTCATGTAATTACAGAAACCAAATGTTCATTTATGTGCTTACGCAATATCTACTCAATTCAACTGAATAAACACTTCAATGTCATTCCGCTACAGCAATTCACAAAAATTTATATAACCTGTTGACAGTTTCAGTAGCAGCATCACAGGTCACATGGTAAGGTGTTGCCATCTACAGGTCAACTGCCACCTACTTTTTCTTAAGGACCCTTCACACTAGAGCTACGCTCATCACGATCGCCCCACGCTCAAATAATTTGCCCGAGCGTGGTGAGCGTGGTTGAGAGCGTGGCCAATTGGGCCCCAGCCGGGCCCAGCGCCGATACTACGATCTAATTACGTCGATACTACGATCTAAGTGCGTCTTTACGCCGATCTAATTGCGCTCAACAAGCTTTCACCACGCCCGCATCACGCTTGCATTGCACTCACTGCGTCTTTATTGCGACCAATCAAATCGCATTGCGTTCGAACGACGCTTGCACTGCGCCTAAGCAACGCTCACAGCGCCTCAACTGTGCGCCAATCACGCTCTAGTCGGGCACAAACTGCGCTGGCAACGACCATATAAATACCGCGCCGCGTTCTAGACATCATCATTCATTCTGCCGTGCTGTCAAGATTACATCAAGATTATTTTCTACTGACACAACCATGCCGCCAAAAGACAAGGGGAGAGGCCGTGGAAGGGGGAAAGGCCGAGCAAAGAATCCAAAGAGGTGCAGGAGTCCGTCATCTCCATCAAGTGTTGCCCTGAAATCCTGGTTGCCTTGTCCTTCTACGAGAAACATGGCATGGAGTAGTGTTGCCTCATCCATAGTGGACACTGAACTGGTGGGGTGGCCAGGGTAGCACCCCAATTTATACCCCAAGTTCGCAGGATGTGATCTGAGCGTAACCAACACGTAATGCGAACGCCACAACGGTGTGGTCTGAGCGTGTTGGGCGTAGTACAATCGTAGTACGAACGGGTCGAGCTTGCTAGAGACGCATCATGGTCATAGCGAAAGCGTGGTCAGGTCGCAGAGACATCTTCGTGGACGCAGTAACAGCGTGATGAAAACGTATTGATATCATGCTAAGAACGGGGCGACAATTTTCACGCACCCGACACGCTTGCGATACGATCATTAGATTATCATTAACCGAAAATTTCTTAGCCACCACAAAGTTTGTGGACCAAAAAATTTCTCAGCCACCACAAACAGTTTGTGGACCAAACAATTTCTTAGCCACCACAAACAGTTTGTGGACCAAAAATTTTCTCAGACACCACAAACAGTTTGTGGTTAAAAAATTTTTGCAAGAGCTGCGCACCATACATTGAGATGATCTGATTTCAGCATACTGATGAGGGAATTTTTTTGCTGAACTTCTTGGACCGAGACCCCCTATCCCATAGTGCATTGTGCTTATAGACTTGCCTATATATATATATCAGGAGTAGATAATAGGGAGGAGTGTGACATCAATAAACAAGGGAAATTCGTCATTTACTAGCCTTATAATAAATACCTACGATTTACTACGCGTAAACTCATCCAACTTGAGCTCAAATCGACACAGTACATTCGCCAATCATCGTACGAAATCGTTTTCCTCGTAGACACCCGCAATTCCGGAGATACAGCCTAAAACGTAACGACACGATTCTCCATTCTTTGGACATCAATTCCAACGCCATTGCACGCCTATCAATTCCAAACAAAAAGGCAGCTACCTAACGCGCTATTGCCTAACTTGAGGAGGCATGTGGGCTCGCTGGTGAGATTAGCGCATCAACACTCGGCGAAGCATAACCGGTGTTTGACCCGCGTACACAGCTACACAGGCACCTTTGATACATAGCTGGCATTGCCTTCACGCACGCCCACGCCAACGCATGATTAGCTCGCAAGTGTTGCGTCGATCTCCAATCTCCCCCGCGAGCCACAACGCACAATTCAGCGTATCCGAGAGAGCAAACACAGCGGACTGTGCGCAGTGTTGCTGCCTTTTGTTCTGAATTATAGGCGCGCAATGGCGTTGGATTGATGTCCAAAGGAATGGAGAATCGTGTCCGTACGTTTTTAGGCCTTGATATCTGCGGATTGCGGGTGTCTACGAGAACGATTTCGTACGACTGACTTGGCGAATGTAACTGTGTCCGATTTTAGCTCAGTTGGTATGAGTACGTGTAGTAAATCGTAAGCGTATTATAGGCTAGTAAATGACGAATTTTCCTTAGTTTATTGATGTCACACTCCGTCCCTTATTCATCTACCCTGATATATATATATCATAATATATATATATATATATATATACGTTTTCCATTTGTTTCGATTGTTCCATTTCGTTTGTCGTGTTGTGCTAGCCACACGCGGTGTGTAATTCAGGAGGTAGATATAGGCAGGCCCGTAGCCAGGGGGGGTTCGGGGGGTTCGAACGAACCCCCCACCCCCGGCCCAAGCCAAAAATATTTTTTTTTAATTGCAAGAATTTCACTCAGGTCGCTCATTTTAGGTGTAATAATTGCAAAATCTCCAATCGTGCGGGGAGCGTGAACAGTGAACACCCTTCCCCGCACCCTCCCTCCGCTCGGTTCGGCTTGGCTCCCTCGCCTGGTCGCTTCGCGCCCGGCGGGGCGTGCTCACAGGCGGGGGTCCAGGCAGTCCGGACCCACCTTGCTCGCCGAGAAAACGCATCTGAGGCGGGTCGTAATTTTAAAAAATTTCTGGGGCGAGGGCCCCCCCAGACCCCCCCTTCGGCGTTCCTCGCAATTCGGGTTACGGTTTAGACCCCCTGGTACAAATCCCTGCTACACGCCCCTGCGAGCAATGCCAACATTGGAAAACAACCCCCCCCCCCAATTACAAAGCTGGCTACGGGCCTGAACTTCGGGACCTTATGAATTCACCTATTGTGGTGTGTATGTATCCCGGCGCGCACGGTGTGCGGCTTGTATGCGGTGCGCGCATGCGTGTACACTGCTGCGAATATGATTCTCTCGTCTCCCTCTCTCTCTGCTCTCTCTATATATATATATATATACGGTGTGACGTGTGTGTGTGGTCTTGAGTGCCCGCGCGGTGGCGTAATGTGTGTTGTGTGTGTCGTGTGTGCGTGCGTGCGTGCGCGCATGTGTGTATGTAAAACCCAAACGATTTGTATTATAATTACACTTGGCATTTCAATGTTGACTTAGTTAATGTAAACACTCTTCTCTTTGATTGTCGTGTACAAATGCTCCCGTATCTTAAATTTTATTGCGGACTCCGATACGCTTCACTTTTTTTTACGGTTTACTATTTGCGGAGTGGGCTGACTCGGAGGACTGTATAGGTCAAATTCGCCCTCCCTCGCTGTACTTATTTAAAAATCTTGTGATATATGTAAAAATGTTAATATACTTGGAAAGCGCTAAATTAAAATTCTAAAAAAATCTAAAATCTATTTCTGTTTTGTTTCCTCGCTAGAGTGGCAGCACGAGTCTTAGTCTTCCACGCAACGCTACTGGCGTTTAACATGCAGCAGTTTATCTTTAATTTTAAGTGTTGTTGTTTGATCAGCTTCATTTTTATGGCACAACAATTCGCGTTTATCTTCAGACTTTATGTCGCTTCACGCTCTAAATTGATCACATGTGTAGTTAATTGGCAAAATAGTATTTTGTACTTTACGTACGCGTACTTGTCGCTTATTTTTAGTCTACGC
>NW_014577546.1:77250-104464 GCF_000485595.1 Priapulus caudatus | reverse complement strand
GAAGGAAATGAATGCTGCCTCTGCTGACATGCGAAGAGTAAGTGTTGGATAGACCTTTTGACCCTAAGAGGATGGGTAACTTGATTTGTTGACAGTCTGCTTGAAAGATTTGACTGCGGGTTTGCTAGGTAGATCTATACAGTGCTGGATGTATCGAGGTACAATGCACACGTGAATTTCACAAAGTAAGATTTGGTTAAAGAATGGTGTATATATGTTCCTTAATGTATAATTTCTAGTGTCATTTCTGTACTGTGCAGCATGTTACATGCTACGTATGCATGCCAGTGGCTGCTGCCGGTGCATGTGTGTTGGGTGCAGGTTTTGCTGCTTAATGAGTGGGGTTACAGGTGCATGGCAGCTTCTATTGCATTTGAGCCTGTAGGCTTGCGGAGGCTAATGGATGAGTGCTTACTATTCTGTCTTGCAAATTTATTGTTGGCTACTACGGATGCATCAAGAGCGAGGAATAACACAGGAGTGCGGCCACCCGATTCCGGCTTTTTACGATTTTTGCTTCATCGAAAAGTGTCCACCAATAAAGAAGGAAGTGTATACGGTCCTCAGCTTTATTGACCACTTAATCACTTCCCTTCATGGCATGATATTTGTTAAATTATTTGCTAGCGTATGTGCTGTAAATCTTTCTTGCAGGAGTGAATTCGATAATTTACCGAAAAAATGGCGACTTGTTGGAGTGTGTTTAGACATATTAGGAAGCTATCGTGGCGGCAATATTAGAAGGACGGTTTCAAATCATCGTGCCCCGATAGGGGTTGGAATGTATTGATTACCTGCGGCGCGCGTATGTGATACGTATGCAAACCTCTACAGGATATCTGTTAGTTATCTGGTATTAGTTAGCTTATGTGAACGGTAGTATGTCAATTTTTGGTGCTGCGAGTCCCAATAACTTGAGCCGCGGTCTCGCAGGTTCTTCACGAGATCAAAATTCGAATTTAGATTGTCTCGCAAGCCCTCTCCGTCGGGCACGCAGGATTTTGGAAAACTGTCCGTCTCTATGGATCATTGCGCGCAGCGGATAGCTTCTAATTTGTTATAAACCTCAACAAGTCGGCATTTTAGTTCACTTCTCCGGATAATTTATCGAATTCAGCTCGTGCGAAGAATCGATTTTACGCATACGCTAGCAATTAGTGTTAAGCAAAATATCGAGTGCATGAGGCTGAGTGTATTGTGGTCATAATAAGCTGAAGAACGTCAGTTACCTTCCGTTCTTTTAATGGTGGGCAAATTTTGATCAGAGAAAAGTCGGTTAAAAATGCCGAATCGTGCGCCATCTTGGGTGGATATGCTGCTGCTATGGTATGATGGGAGTTCATCTGTTAATCTGAAGACACTTAAACGTACGCGCCATCTGTGGACAACTGGTCTAACGATCCGACACGATATTCTTGGAAGGTTCCTGATTACTCCTGTGGCTGTCCACTGTTTCCGCAGTGTATGTGAACACATTTGGGACTAGAACAGGTTTATAGGAATCCACCACTCCACGAGTCCCGCAGTAGAAGTGTAGATGAGCGCTGTGCGCTTGCGGCATTGTTTGCTTACGGTTTACTATTTCTGTTTTGTTTCGCTCGCTAGGTGGCAGCACGAGTGGCTTAGTGTCAACGCAACGCTACTGGCGTTTAACATGGCAGCGTTTATTTTAATTTAAGTCGTTGTTGTTTGATCAGCTTCATTTAGGCACAAACAATTCGCGTTTATCTTCACGACTTTATGTGATCACGTTCTAAATGTGATCACTGTGTAGTTATTGCAAATAGTATTTTGTACGTTAACGTACCGCGTACTGTCGCTATATTGTAGTCTACGGCACAAACGGCAGCAGAACAACACTCTAAAAGTTAAAACTAAAGAAAAGCAAGGCTCATTCACACTGACTGTCAGCTGAGTTCGAAGTTGGTGTTAAACTGAAGACTGTCTCGCAATCGCAAGCAGAAAGTGTGTATTAAAAGATTATAAGAGAAATCGTGGAGACCTGGAGCAAACATGGAGAATCTGTATCTGAACCTTAGTGGCGTTCATGTGAAAGACTTTTCGCTTTGGGTCTTTTTGGTTCAAACAGCTGTAGAACCTGTCTTGTCACTTTAAGCCTGGCAGTTTACCCCAACGGGACGCATTGTTATGCGGAAGTTGTCGTTTTCTGTCGTTCTAGTCAACCCTCGCTATATAGTTTAAGCTCTTAGAGTCGACCCGAGCCGGCACGTGTCACACTTGACCAGCTCAAGTCAAGGGATAAGAGAGCATGTCCGTATAACATACATACTAAGTCCATACTGTCTCTGGACCCGTCGTCTCCTATCTAACACTTGACCGCTGCACCTGGTGTTCCCGTCGCGTGGGCAGACGTGTGGTATACGCATTTTTTGCTGTGATAGTCATGCCGCCGCATTGGCGCCTAAGCAAAACGTGCCTCCTCGCCTTATGGTGAGGGACGACATATAGCCCTGATTGCTGTTCTCTGATTGGCCACCCGGGGGCACTCATGTTTTATTGCCATGGTAGGTACTGCTGCGCGGCGGAGAGACTCCGTTTCAACCCTAAACTGCCGTTCAGCATCGCATTTTTATAATATTTGAATTTATTCTTGTTATGGAGCATCGCAAGTTGAGTTACCATGCCAGATTTACATTTTTTCCGTTCCGGAGACCCTAGTTTTTACATTATTTGTTCCAGGTGATCGTATTTCAGATTACGCTTGAGCGGGCGTGAGGCATATGCATGCACGATGCATAATGGCATGGGATGCAGGCTTCTCCCTAGTTAGCGCAAAGCGCGCGACGGCCCGCCCCTGTTTGCGGAAAATCCCCCGTTTCATCGTTGCGCACGTTTAAATTATTTCCGCCCAATTTAAAAAAAATAGTAACGTGATATCCTAGTTGTGGTCATAGTGTTATAGTGTGTTATATAGTAGTACTGTTGGTAATAGTAGTTATATATAACTATATATATGTTGTTGTATGATAGTCAATAGATGCGTGGTGTTGTAGCTGCAGGTGCGGACTGTTGCTTGCTGCCAGTGATTCGACAGGCCCAGGACCCCCTAGTTTCCCTTCCCTCCCTCTCCCCTCCATTCCCCTCGTCTCCTCCTCCCCTCCCTGTATTCTTTTCAATTTCATCCTGGGGAGAACCCTGGGATGGATGGCAAAAGCTCTTAATAGAGAATCTCTATATATAGATAGATAGTCTCTATTATGAGCTCTTGATGGATGGTCAGCTGATGGATGGTCAGCTGCTGCTGCTGTTCTTGTTTTCGACCCCCATTTTCGAACATAGCCGGTTCCAGAGCATCCCACATTCAACAAACATTAGTTCCAGAGACCCCCATTTTCAGGTATGAGTTAGTTCCAGAGCCCCCATTTTTGACTTTGCAGTTGCACATATACATACCGTAATGTGAGGTGAGTGCCCCCCCACCCCCCGGGTTGGCCACTTGGCAAAAAAAACGTCCAACTCGCCTACTCCGAGTTGGGAAAATTAGAACATACATGTTCTAATCTTCCAACTCGCTGCTATCGATCAGTCGGACGTCTGATTTTTGCGTTTACACTGCCGACTGTCAGCTGCCAAATTGCCAAGTTCGTACAATTCGGCAATTCGGCAACTCAAAATCGTTAGTGAAAACCCAGCTTTACTTAAGTTACTGTGACTTAGTCTTGTGTTGTTGAGTTGGAATTTGACATATCTTATTTTAGTACGCTATACCAGGTCGCGTGGTGTGCACGTTACACTTAAAATGAATTGTATATACTAGTACTGTACGTATTAACTTCGCGGCACGGAAACTCCGATTATGAAAATTCATCCATACAGAATTTGTAAATGATGTGTTGTGTATGTTAACTAGCACTCAGAGTTGTGTTTGTGTTATGAGAGACCACATCATGATTACTTAGAAACCTACTTCTTTTGCCCTTTAAATTTTTCGGTAAACTCCTAGTTTAGCACTCTGGATTAGTTTAGCAGATATGCAAACTATATACCAGGGTCCCAAACTAGGATTGAGCAAAATTTTCTGTAGTGGTGCTTTTCTTATTGTGAAATAAAAAATCAACTGGAAAACATTATTCACATTAAGTAATTTTGCGTTATGAACATTTTGTTTGAAACAGAATACTTCGATCATTAATGTGAGATATTAGTGTTTTAGATAGTAGTCGATATTGGACATTATTTTGATTATAGACCTATATATAATTGGTAAATAATCATTGTGACTCATCAACTTACCAACAGTTCACAATGGGTAACAGCTTGTACAAGTCAGGAAAATGTGCTTGAAATTGGTTTCCTTACTGTAGGTAAAGGCCACCATTATTGACCCAGAGAATCACTTTGGTCTAGAGAAAACCCTATCCAAAGAGGATGTTTTAACGCTGATTAAAGTTTGCGTATCAAAGCTGCTCGACAAAAAATCGCCGGCATTGGACACGGTGAAGATGCAAGTCTACCACGATCTTAACTATACGACGAGAAGCGAGTATTTTACTATGATTCTTACGTCAATTTCATCCATCGATAATCCACCCTAATTCCAACCTAGGTGCCTGCAATTAACCACACATTGCCAAATCATTTGCCGCTCACGTCTCGTAGCCACGTCTATCTGATTTAATTCTTGATTCTATCTGCATCCGTGTCATCGCAGGCGAACTGCTTGAGGAACACATCGTGGCGTTTGAGCTGCGTCTGCAACCGATCGTACGCGAGGTGACGGACAGCCGGGCGCGTAACCGCGACGAGCTAGAGCTGCTCTACAGGAAGGTCGTGTCGTGCATCCTGCTTCGCTCCGGCCTCGGAAGTCCCACCGAAATCACCATCGTCAGAGAGGCCACAGGTCGGCGCGTCTTCCATGTTTTCTTTGACGTCTATTTTTGCATGTGTTTGTGTGTGTGTGTGTGTGCGTGCGTGCGTGCGTGCGTGCGTGCGCGCATGTGTGTATGTAAAACCCCAAACGATTGTGTATTATAATTACACTGGCATTTCAAGTTGACCTTACGTAGTAACACTCTCTTATTGTCGTGTACAAATGTCCGTATCTTAAATTTTATTGGGAGCTCCGATACGCCTTCACTTTTTTGTTACGGTTTACTATTTCTGTTTTGTTTCACCTCGCTAGGTGGCAGCACGATCTTAGTCTCCACGCAACGCTACTGGCGTTTAAACATGGCAGCAGTTTATTTATAATTTACATGTTGTTGTTGATCAGCTTCACTTCAGGCACACCAATTCGCGTTTATCTTCAGTATTTATGCGCTCACGTCTAATTGATCACATGTGTAGTTAATGGCAAAATAGTATTTTGTCACGTATAACGTACTGTCGCTTATTTTTAGTCTACGCGCAAAACGGACGCAGAACAAAATTAAAGGTTAAAACTAAAAAAAAGCCAAGGCTCATTCACACTGACTGTCACTGAAGTTCGAAGTTGTTGTTAAACTTGAAGATGTCTCAGCAATCTCAAGCAGAAAGTGTGATTAAAAACATTATAAGAGAAATCGTGGAGACCTGTAGCAAACATGGAGAATCTGTATCTGAAACCTTAGTGGCGTTCATGGTGAGAACTTTTTCGCTTTGGGTCTTTTTTGGGTTCAAACAGCTGTAGACCTGTCTTGTCACTTAAAGCTGGGTTTACACTGTGCGTGCGTGCGTGCGTGCGTGCGTGCGTGTGTGTGCGCGCATGGGTGTGCTGTGTGTGTAGTGTATGTTGGTGTGTGCGCACGCATGCATGCCTGCGTGCGGGCAAACATTAATTATTTGGTATAATGAAATCCTTGCCTGTGGACATCCTTTCACTGAGTGATGTACGATATGTAGAGCTCTGCTATAAGACTTCTTTTAAAAAAATCGGATATTACTTGTATGTTTCTGAATAGTTTGTCTTGCTTATTGTGCCATGTTGTACAATTGGTATTTCAAAAGAAAATTGAAGTTATAACTTTGTTCCTGCTCTTCTCTTGTTATAGCTGCATTGCAGAGCATATTTCCTCAGAATGAGCTAGGAACATTCCTAGCTTTGAAGAAACGTGATAAGGAGACACAGCTGCAAGAGTTCACAAGAATAGTGACAGGAATACGTCTTTTCAACAGGGACTGTGGCAAGGGCGGTTTCGGGATAGATGATTGTAGGTGTAGTTATCAGTATCTTAACATTTAATAGACTAACAATAGTTTTACATGTGAGGTCATCATTCAGTGCAAAGTACACGGTTTAGTTTCTTGCTTTTCCCTTAGTTTGATAATACTTGCCTGTTAACAAAATAATCAGCGCAAAAACATGCTTAACCTGCTACAAATATGCCTTACTTAGTACTTACTCACTCGTTGCACCTGCCGTGAACTTTTGCAATCCTTTTATAACAACAATCGGATGTGTACGTGTGAATTTTCTGTAATTGTTTAATAACAACAAGCATATCAATATTTACATTTAGCCCTAGGTACTGTTCGGATGGGATGGTTAGACTTTAATATTGTATATATACATTACAATGCAGCGGGTGTATGTCTGTAAAGCCACTGGTTATTTAAAAATTTGTCGTTATTTTTCGCAGTACCAACCATACTGAAGGAAGCGATATCGGCCACTCTGCAGAGCATAGAGGAGAGCCGGAAGCATGTGGTCGAGAAAGCCAACTGCTATACGGGTGAGTTAGTTAATAGTTCCTACCTAATGTTACGGAAGTGATGCGCACCGGGCGAAACGCTTGCGGTGACAAATTCTGTAACGTGAATCACAATTTCTTATTGATTTCTAACATATAAAGTGTTTCTATGTAAAATTATTTTGTGAAAAGAAGTATGTAATTTCTTAATCTCTCTTAATGCAAGTGTAATTATTAATTCACATGCATTGGCAGACATATATTAATTATTTAATGATGTAACATAGCAACGCGATAAGACTGGAAGGGAAAGGAAGTTCAGAAAAGAAAAAATCCACATTCTTATTATAACGCATGTTATTACTGTAATATAAACCACAACCTGATTTCAGAAATAGCGTAAAAATAAGTTGCAATCCATTAGCGTGCAGGGTTTTAGGTACAGGTAGATAATAATTAAGTCTCAAGTTATTCTTCAGCAGAGCTTAAAATCGTGAGGAAAGCCCAGATTTGTATTTAATTATAGGTGGGTCATATTATGCTTGCAAGAGATTTTTTTTTAATTTACAATCCATGCACAAAATAGATTATATATTTAAGGTGTTACAAACATTTCCACACGTCCTTGTGCATACATGCTTTTCCTGTATTTCTCATTCTTTGTCACATCATGTAGCTATTTTGGAGAAATGCCAAAGCGAGAATCCGATAAATGGTTGTGACACAGTCGATTGCAATCTCCTCACTGCAGCCATGTACAATGCAAGACAATACGAAGCATTCATCACTTGCACTCAGGTATAGCAACCGAGGTTTACACGTACACTTGTGATGTAGATAGCAGACTGGATTAATTTATGCCCCCACATAAACGATCGAAGCCTTCACTTCACAAATACAGTTGTCTTTATTTTCTTTTGATGTATTGTCCAGATGCTGTGATTTGGCAGTTTGCACAGCACATATATATATATACTTGTAAAGTATGTGAGTCGATCTTTATTGTTATGGATGTGTCTTCTTTTTAATTGAACTGTTTTAAAATAAGAGTCTGCATGGTGACTTAATAGGAAGACATGGTCACCAGCAAGGAGCAGGTGGACAAATTGCTGCAGCATTACTCTAACGCCATCCAGCAGTTGCACAATACCGTGCAGGGTCGATCGGCCGTGCCCACTGCTGCTGTTTACGTGAGTGGGCAGATGTTACTTCAACTTCATCCCTAGAAAATTCTGCGGTGACTTTGACACTGCATCGTAAAATATTGCATGTGTTTACAGATTAAATACGATATTTATCCAGATACACAATAAAGTCACCCAGTCCATGTTGCATCACATGTTTAGCCTCTTTGGGTTCTTTTGATTATTCAGTAGCGATACAGAAATAATGTCTAACACTAGGTGAACAGGTGCGATTCAGTGACCTTACGTGTGTTCACGTTGGCAGTATTTCGTTTCTACATTGTCAGTTTTGTTGCATACATTTCATAATCGCACTATTTTTCAGCCGTTGTTTATAGAGCTGTCACAAGCTTGGACAGGCTTTCAGAATGAGATGGTCGTCATGGGAGTGCTCACAAACATCTACCAAAATCTGTTGCAGTTTATCGAGGCGAGTGAAGTTGGGCAGATGGGGAGAAATAAATAGAGAGTATGTGTATTTATTGTATATTAATGGTATGAGAAATTTAGAGTGCACAAACAGAATATGAATTACATTATCATGTCTTTACAAAATAAAGTGTTAACTTGTTGAAATTCACATTGTTCATAAAATTACCAATATAGGAAATATACTTTATGATAAAAATGTTAGACAGTTCAAAACGAAATCAGCAGTATATGACATGGTTGTCAATTACAACCACAGGCAGTCTGACATGCCAGTGACATTACTGATAACATATAGTTATGATAATAATGACATTGATTATAATATAATATTTCAGTGTCACGAGGACCTGATACCACAAGAAGACATTTCGCGGGTGTTGGAAGGGGAGGTTGTGCATAGCAATGAGGAGAGGAGGAAGCTGGCTTTATCTAAGGGAAAGGTCGTCCCTCATGACTTTCCCACCATGGATTTCGTCTTTCCCAACTCCGTTAACAACTTCGAACAATTTGACATTCAGTACAAGGTAACGCTTTGTGACGACTCACTCTGCTCGCAAGCAAACTGCTGTTTCAAAATAAAACTGGTTATAGCATCACAATTTCAGGATTTGGTCACCGTGGGCCATCATGTGCATACCTAGATTTCATAAGGTGGCATATGCACCACCATATCAATTATTATATGCTAGTTTATTTTTACAATTTATGTGTTGCATTGGATTGTCTAACCTTCTGCGAAAAAAACCACCTTTGACTCATTTTAAAATGGTTTAACGATACGATATGAAGTGAAATAATACATGGGTCTATATTATTAAACTCCTGATAATATGCATGCACTGTTGTCTTTTTGTGACTTTTTGTTGAATTGTTTAGGGCTACTGCGGTTGGGCTTTGGTGAAATTCGAGGGTTTGCTACTGCCTGGAAACCCTGACATAGGTGTTCTAAACTACAACAACAACTTCTACACGTTTTGTTCTAAAGAGGCAGCTTACGAATTCTCACAGGATCCTCCAATGTAAGTCTCACCCTTTCGTCCTAGTTTTCACCTTACCATTACACGTCTGCTAGATTTGTGCCTGTAGATCCAGTCTTGGTTGACAGATTGTCTCATTATACCTATATGCAATATCCATATATATGCGATTGTATGCCTATCACCTTTGACTTCCTTTTTGTCGTATAGGTACATTACACATGTTGGAGACTTGGCTAGGAAGCATCCAGAGTTGATACAGTTGCTGGAGCTTCATAGCCAGTTTGCAACAATCACACCTAGAATGCAGGTAAAATATCCTAATACACATAAATATGACAGTATAATGAATTATATCACTCGCAGCAGTAATGGCAGCTAGTGCTGACAGATCGAGCTATACAAAATAGTGTGATTAGTAGTGCTTGAATAAATGCAATAATCGCTCCTGTGAATGCATGTGCAGAATGTGTGTGAAATGAATGCAGAATGTCTGTGCATGTGTCTGTGCAGAATGTCTGTGAATGGATATATACGTGTTGTCTGGTTATTGTTATATCTAACGTTTTGCATGTTAGCTAAAATAACAATATATTGCAAGTATATCATAAAGTGTATATAAAGGGCATATGGTTGAAATTCAAAGGAATCTTCGCAATTCAATGAGAATTCAATTTCAAATTCAAATTTAAATTCAAAATTCAAAATTTCAAAAAATTCAAATTCAAATTCAATGAGAATTTCGTGGTGATGGAGATGAGGGAAGCAATGACTATAAGGTGTAGAGATTTTCACGTCGGTGACCAGGTCAGGTCGCCCTCCATTAACAAACCGGTCGCCAGGTCTGACGGTGGCACGCAGACGGACACGCACATCCAGGAAGCATACACTGACCCTCTCTACCAGTGGAACGAGTGGGAGCTGAGGCGTAAAGCAATGAAACTGGTACACGGCTTACAACGTTATATGATATAGTCACATGAGCGGCATGCTGACAGAGTGATGTGGGATATGCTCTCCTACTGATGCAAAACTACTGACAATTTAATCCATGTGCTTTGTGGTGACGTATTTATAAAGCTTCACCAAGGTCTAGAACCAGTGTCAGCTGGGTATATGTATGAGTCATTCTCTTGCTTATCTATCATTAAACAGCTATATAAATCTGATTATGCAAGAGCACTGCACATGATCTGACTCACCTAATTGCTTTTTGACATTAATCGTTAATCTTCATAAATTTCTATTGCATTTTTTTGCTTCCAATCGCCTTTGTGTCTCAAGGGCAGACATGACAACATGACCATATGCAACAGATGCCTATATAAATTGCCAAGTCAATCGGTGATAACTACAGAACTTTTTTGATGTTATTTAGGCAAACCTGAGGACCAAGGTTACACATTCGACACAGACGGTGCTCAGCCACATGAAACGTGACAATGCAACCCAGGTTTACTTGCCCAGGTGATTTTATTCTCAGTCATTGAATTCGATTACATCTTAGTCCAGAGATACTGTACAAACCGTGAAGTTGTCAGTAAATAGCACTAGATATTAATGTGAACAAGGTCATCTGAAAGAAGTAAAAGGCTATCTTTTTGCATTCGGGATAGATGATCATATGACAAAGACTCATACCATGACTTCTATCATCACAATCACACCTGCATATGATGACTCATTAAAGCATAAATGCTGGGAGCTTAATTACAAAAGATGAGACTGCTATCAGGGGTAGAAATAAGGAGAAAAAAAGAGATGGTCCACAGGACCATGTAGTTTGAAATTTAGATGGTACTCTTAAATTTTAGATGGTCCTCCTAAATTTTAAGTTGTTCTCTAAAAGTAATGCGGCGTGCAAGTGTAAGAAAGAGGTTTACATGGTGATAAAATGGTTTAATTATTCACCTACAATGAATGTATCAAATGATACGGTAATTGTTTATTCACTTTAATAGTATATTGGTTAATAAAGTTGTTTCAGTAGAATTTACTTATACCTAGAACCCATTAAACCGGAATATATATATAGTATATGTCTCAAATATTTCTTAGAAGCACATTCATTCATTTAATACAGTTAACATTCCTTCAGTCAAGCAGTTCAAAATATTCAGTGGTTCGTCGGACCATTGACTTTGAAAATCTAATGGTCCTCCTGATTATTTGATGGCCCCGGACCATCAGACCATCGCTTATTTCGACCCCTGGCTATAAACTTCATGGTTCCTCGTGTCCGCCAATAAAAGGCATCCGCCACTAATAACTGTGGCATAATCGTATTGTGCACGGCTATAACTGCTACCTTTGTGACACCATCCCAATTATCTCTAGAGAAATACCATTCGTTTAAAGAAGCCATACTTAGTGGTTGCTGACTCGATGATCTATTTGATTCAACGTGCCCGGCAGAGAAGGCACGTGGTCGCCGCGAAAGCACATAACTTACGAGTCTTTTTCCCCCGACTTCGACAGAGATGGCGCGTCTCAGACGAAGGAGGATGCTGCGACCAGCGTGCCCTGCCCTCACACGTTCGTCGCCGGCCTGCGCGGGGGAGGCACCCACAAGTCGCAGCCCACAGTGATGACCAAGGTGGACCTCACCCTAGATATCGAGCAGGTGCTCAGCTGAGAGGGGGAGGCAGATGAGACGATGCTCACTCCTGGCTAGAGCGATTAAAGATGTGCTGTATAAGCTCTAGAGGGGACGCCAGGGTAGAATGCTGCTAAACAGAAGATTGTTTAGAGGTTGGTTGGCTCCTTGTTTATGAAGACAGGCTACGAGATTGCTGATGATAGATTCACTTGACCATCATTGCAATTATGCTATCTTAACATGTTTTTGAATTTATATTGGGGTGCTCGTGAGCCTGTCCAGAAATGATTGACGAATAAACCTATATATACCCTGATATAACAGTAACACATGCAATTACTGTGAGAATTATTAATGAGTGGTTGACACATGTCAAACATTAACATCACAAACTATCACCACGCATCATCTATTGTATTACAAATGTCTGTAAGAACAAATATCTGTTATAACGTGAAATTATTTATTGGTTATAGTGTTGTCAAAGTACATGCAGTAACTTTTATTTTAATATATTCATCCCATAAATCTGAGATTTTGTTGTTGTGTATGTGTATTGACTCTCAATGTGTTTTTTCTTTGTTTGAACCTCTTGATATATGTTGCATATGAATGATGTTTGAAAGCAAAACTTAAAGGTATAAGCCTATAGCTATATCTGATTTCTGGCTCATCTTTCCTAGATGCATGGAGCTTTGATTGGCTTTAGCTCTGTCGTACATAATGTATGTCCAATAGCCATAGGGTGTCCAATCCATCCAGAATTCCTATAAAGACCTGAAAATTTCTCTACACATCAAAAAGACATAGGGGGAGGGGATAAAACAAGCTCAAAAAAACGAATGGGTATATCATACTGCACCCAAACTGCAGTTGTACCATGCTGTTGGTAAGTTGTGACAAACGTGTGTTGTGGGGTATTCGGTGATTTCATCAAAAGATCATGAGATTGTAACGACACATGTTGCTTTGTAAGCACACACTACCAAAAACCACAGGATGATGTGTTTCTTTCCCTATATGATTACTCTATTTATACCTAATCTTTTCTACCTCATTGGTTATCTGTACACACTTCATTTACTCTGTCTGTCTACAACTACTCTTCTAGTCTTAACGGTAAAATGCACACATGAAATAATCTCCAATCTAATGTGGTTGGGATTTTTCTTATCAGATACATGGTAGCTATTTTCATTGCCCATGGTTACACAAATAATTGACATGGAACATATATGACTACATATAAGCAACGTTACTATCTCGGCTTGATTGTTGATATTTAAACTAGAGACTCTATAAGATTTCACTAATAATATATAATAGTGAAGTATTTTATTAAAAGTATAAGCTATACGGTTTTTATAAGCTATTGTATCCGTGAGGTGGCGCTGTCGAGCATAAACTGATTTTCTTTCCAAGTTGGTTTGATCATCTATGTTTTGATGTAAAATTTATAGCAGGTCGTGTTTTCGAATGCAGCGCCCTTGTTTATGTTTATTATTACTTTTGATTACGCATTACCTTTGTAAACTTGTGTTTTGTATGGAAGTCTCGCCCATGCCATGTTAACGTCGTGAGGTTAACGTCGACGCTGATATCTACGACATCTACGGCAGTGTTGTCACGGAAGGCGAAAAGTCGGCGGCTCAGCAACGGCGCGCCGCAACATTGCCAACAACTACAACTACAAGCGCTGTTGTTCTTTACGAACCCGTCAGTTTAGTTAAGCAATTCCACGAAAAAACTCAGAATTTGAAATTTGCGGGACGCGATATCGTATTGTCACAAGATTGGAACAATTATGGCGTAGCTGCAGTTGTTTGGGAAGCAGTAAGTAAAGCTGATACTGATACTGATACTGATAGGGTACTGCCGGAACGTACCCTGGGTACGGTCCGGTATACCAGAACGTACCCTGGTACTAAATACTACTATCTAATATGTCGGACCGTACCTCGCCTACTCCACTAACGAGTCTAGGGAGTCGCCTACGCCTACTCCCTATTAAACCCTAACTCTAACCCTAACCCTAACAATAACTCTAACCATATCAGCTAGATAGTTACCAGGGTACGTTCCGGCAGTACCCTGGGGGACATAGACCCTATCAGCGTAAGTAAAAGCTAACATCCGGAGTGCCTATCCGGACACAGGCACTTGAAGCGTTTCAACTGTAAACACACGCCGCCGCCATTGCGCGCACACTGACACATAACTATATATTTATGCGTCAGTGTGCGCGCAATGGCGGCGGCGTGTGTTTACAGTTGAAACGCTTCAAGTGCCTGTGTATCCGGAGTGCACCTAGCCACTGGCTGCCTGGCAGCAAGAATAAGCCCGCACGTACAGCACACACGCGGTCATTGACTATTATAACAACAACATAACAACAATATATGTTGTTATAATAGTCAATGGCCGCGTGTGTGCTGTACGTGCGGACACAGGCACTTAATTTGGAACGTCTCAATAAAAAAAGGTAAATAAACACGAAATGTACCAGTCTTAATGTTTCTCTACTCTATTTCGCCTATAATCACCTGTAAATGCCAGTCAAATGCTCATCTGCAACACACAAGTACACCGCACGCCCACCCGCGCTGTGCTGCGTGCACAAACAACATGAATAAGAGAGTCTCTACTCATTCTCATTCATGTTGTTTGTGCACGCAACACAGCGCGGACGGGCGTGCGGTGAAATTCTCTCTCTCTCTCTCTCCCTCTCTCTCACGCACACTCGGCAATCAGCAGAGCGTCCCGTTGCGCAATCATGCGTGTAGGTGTCGCAAGACCACTTTGTCAGATCATAGATATACACAACGCATGTGTATATCTATGGTGAGATGGATGTCCGGACGCGTATAGCCTAGCGGCTCCTCGTCTGGAACCGGTCGCGTAGCCACAGCCTTATTAATAACGCAATCGTTAATTGTAACTCTGCGTATCTCGCATGTTTTTATAATATTTAACACGTTCACATTCATGCTATTTGCTCTGCCACAGCCGAGGGCTGCGTATGGGCAATTTATGCTGGGTACCATACAGTAACGCATCCGTGATTCTTGCATATCTCTTATCTTCCCACGCCTGTATGAGAGAGCTGCTACTTGTTTGTATAAAAGCTGCGATAACGTCAATCTATAAAAATAAATATTGCATATAATGCAGAAATATCTCAAACAGTGTAGTACATGTTTCCAACTCAAGTTATGTCAGTATGTTGTTTATCTTTATCACTCCATGCAGGCCATTGTTCTGAGTGAATACCTACAAAACCTGCAGGAGTTGGTCAGAAACAAGAACGTGATAGAACTGGGAGCCGGAACTGGACTTGTTGGTATCGTTGCTGCCTTGCTTGGTGAGAGTAAATGGGTGCTTGGCACTTTCGCTCAAAGGATATATAAATGTGTTATAATGAGAACATATGTATATCTCATGAAATGTACATATTTTAATGATAATAGGCATTAACAGCTGTACTGTGATTGTACAGATCAACCACTTCAGTTCCTGTATGGCGCAGTGTGTTAAAAAATTGGTGGTTTATCGATTTAATATTAATATAGCTGGTATGCAAGATATTATAAGGACACCCCTGTCAATTAATTTCTCGCCCATTTTACAGGAGGAAAAGTCACCATCACAGACAGAGAACTAGTCCTGCCATCGCTCCGGCACAACGTCGACTCGAACTTGGAGCAGACGGAGTATCTGCAGAACGTCTCCGTCAGGGGATTAGATTGGGGGAAGGACCTCGAACAGTTCGCGAAGTACGACGTTGTCCTGGGAGCGGATATCGTCTACATCGAAGATTCGTTTGACGCGCTGCTGGCGACGATAAACCGTCTCACGTCCGACGATTCCGTCGTCCTTCTCGCTTGCAAAATTCGCTACGACAGAGACGTCAGGTTCCTGAACATGCTTCGCGTTGACTACATCGTGCACGAAGTGTTACACGACCCAGCGAAAAACATCAAGATATTCGAAGCTGTGAGAAAACAATAATTCCGCCGTAACCGATCCACGCATAGCTGATCCCTAGCGGAGATCACGCATAGCTCGCGAGTAATCATGGCGTTCAGCGTGGGACCGAGTCTGCGGGAGCAGGCGAAATCGACAAACTCGCTCCTGTGCCTGCTGCAGGCGCTCACCACCAGGGTGACGACGGTCGAGCTGCGCAACGAGAGTTCCGCCAGGGGGCGCATCGTCAACGTCGACGGCTTCATGAACGTGCAGATGGGCGACGTGACCTTCACGACGGCGCGCGGCGAGACGCGCCTCTTCGAGTATTTCTACGTGCAGGGCAAGCAGGTGCGCTTCGTCCACATCCCCGACAACGTCGACATCATCAAGGCCATAGAGGGCCAGCTGAGAGGCTTAGGGAAAACCCGCGCGCCCGCGTTCAGGGCCGTCGCCAAAATGCCCAAGAGAAAGGCGAAGCCTGGCAGGGGACGCGCGATTGCCACTGCGAGGCCATCCAACTCGGTCGTGGCATCCGTGCCGGGGCCACCGAAGAACATGTAAAGTTTGCTAGGGGTTCCCTGTGATATTTACTGTATTAGCAGGTCGCACAGTTCAGTGTTGTGGAGAGGCTCGATCTTCAACTTCATACCGTGTGATTATACGTAGAAAATTTAGTGTTGAAGTTAGTAAAACCGTTATTAGACTCATTTTGGCGATTTGTGTTAATACCAAATAGTTGTATATTCACTTTAATATCTTCAGACTTTATTTTCCAGTTATTATTTGTACGTTGATATTACAAAGTTACGCTCGTGCCTTTCCGCTAACATGTAGTTATTTTTGCAGTAAATCAATAAAAATCAAATAACTACACTTTACCTACATGCTAAATCATGTTCATATTTGAATATTTTTGTCGTAAAACTGCCAGTGACCAAGGTGATTTCAAAGCTGTATAGATCGTGCCAGTGTTTGGAGCATGAGTATGAAAAATTGAAATTAATTGTTGTTCTGTCATAATTTTTATTACCTATTTGATCAAACTTACCCTAGATAATATATTCATATGAGAAATAAACAACTATTTCAAATAACAAATAACCCAAGTTACAAACCACTTCAGCTGCAATAGGCTAGTCTGTCGCCGCCAGTTAAAACCGTGGCAGCTGGTGTAAGTACGCTTACGTCTACAACTGTTGCCATTAGATTATAGTGTTGCTTTTAATCATGGCTTCAATTATCTGGTCACGATGTTAAGCAGTAGCTAGCTACCGCATAGTGTGGAACGTATAGTTGCTTTGCTGCCCTCTAGGTGGAGCCATGTTCCTGTCGGCTGAATGCACGCTCTGCACAGCAGGGGGAAACGTGGCACGACGAGCTTTCCTGAAGGCTGCAAGCTCTCCTCTCAACTGTGTCACCATCTGACTGCATGTAAACATTGCCTTTTGGTTAATTCATTTTAAAACGATTAATTATTAACTTTATAAAAAAACGGTCAAAAATAAAAGATAATTTTTGTCATATCACTCCCATGTGAAGTTTTACAAAAAATCTGAGAAACCTCGTTGAAAATAACTGTTACATATATGCCTATGAAGCTTACCTATTTGAATAACCCTAGATATAAATTAATTGATCGCGATTACTTCATAGGTTATCAATAACTTATTCGATCTAGTTTCGTTTACTTGCACGACATACTCAGTTTGCATGAGCTTACTTTATGCTGTGAAGTTCGTTGATGATTGTGTGTAGCTGTGAGCTCCCCTGATCAACTGCAACCTGGGGAACCGTAGACACCAGTGTCTCACATGGCATCTGGCTGTGGATAACAGCAGGACCGGGTGTCTCAGACCACCCACTTGCTCCTGCTGCTGCATATGTGGATGTAACTGGGGAAAACATTCGTATTTTCATCAATTTACTCCTGTTGTAACATGTCTACTCAAAATATTGCTACATGACAGCTTAGAGTAAGTTAAATCTTTGACACTGTTTTCTGTATCTTGTAGTGCCTGAAGTCTGAATATGGAAACATGTTATCATACACCTGACTGAATAATTGCTAAATCACAAACATCTATATATATACAATGAAGAAAGGAATGAGGTGGAATGATATAAATACCCGCATCACTGGAACCAGTAAAGGTTACATGTAACATACTCTTCTTCTTAGATGGAGAGCCATCCTCTAGCCTGCAATATAAAGTGGAATGCTATGGAGGAAGATCATATAATGAAACTATGTGGAACATCGCATGAAAATCATCTTGCGCAAATATTTTCATATGAACCTAACTACATAGGTACTATTCTACATATTTACTACTATAGTAATGTACTAGTAAACTAGTAAAGTAGTAGTAGTAGTATACTAGTAAAGTATAGTATGGTACTATACTATACAACGTATTTGCTTGACAGTATTTTTGTCTTATTAGAAATCAGGTGTCTCCGGGCAATGCACCGTTGTAATCATAAGTATGTGTGCAGGTTGATTTTACACCTGGTGCTATCATGTTCAATGTAATCCTGAACTGCCTCCCACAGCTGGGAATCTGACACGTCTGCAAATTCTTCTTCTGTAATAGAAGTCTTCTCTTTCTCTTGGTCATTATACTCCATCTCCTCTGGCTCCTCTTCTTTGCTCTGCTCTTTAACCCCTTCTCTCAAATTTATCTAAACAGAGAACAAAACAGCCTGAAGCTTGATCAGGATGACAATCCTACAATTATTCTGTTACTTATTTTCTGCTATATCATTCTAGGTAATAGGTTTACTAAGATCCCATTTATATCAGTAGGCTCTTGCTATTACGTGAATTTGAAAAAAACATCTCTCTTACGCATTAACAAGATGACAATTTAAAATCGACATAGTTTAAATATATATGTGAATAAAATGTGAATAATCTTTTTCCATGTAAAATAAATTTGTTCACCTCTTGCTTGGGGTTTTCAGAAACTGGCTGGGTGTAAATAGTGCCAACTGCCAGCCTGGCTTTTGGATCCTCAATGCTTACCGCACCTGTTATAGGGGTGCCTGTCTCAAGCAAACCATTTGATAAATTTTTTATAGTCCATATACTTTACACAATTGATGCAACTATTATTTAGGAGATTCATAATATTATTATTCAAGTTTTCAGGGGCAAATAAAAAACAAAAACATTTGTTATTCACTACAGGTGTTTTACATAAATCAATTTGCATCGGGAATGAGGTGAGCAATTGCAGGAGTGTTAATCAATAAATATATTAATAATAAATACCTTCCGTTACTATAATGAGGATTTTGTCACTTTTACATTTCACTGTATAGTTTACATACTTGAGATAGGTGTAGGGGGCTCAGAGTTCGTGGAAGGAATGCATTTTATGGTGGACGGTTTCTTGTCATGTTCATCACTGAGAGCAAACCCGTTTCCTTCTATTCTTGCCATTCCTTCATCACTGGGTTCATCTATTGGTGTTATATCATGAGGGCTTGGTAGAGGGGAGTATGAAGGCTCATGGAAACTGGTGAGTAACTGAGGAGCCTGAGACAGCGAGTCTTCGTGCAAAACAAATCGCAACTCGGTCTCAGGAATCTGAGACATGGATCCTCTGCATGAGAGGTGTGGCAACTCGGGCTCGGTAATCAGAGATCCGGAGTCTCTGTGTGAGACAACTGGAGGCTCAGTCTCAGCAATCTGAGGAAGTGAGTCTTTCAGTGGGACAACTGACAACTCTGTCTCGTGAACCTGAGACATTGATTCTCCACATGAGAGGAGTGAAGCCTCAGTCGTGGGAATTCGAGACATAAAGCCTCTGCATAAAATAACTGTAGGCTCACTCTCAGGAACGTGAGACAGAGCGGTTCGCTGTGAGACAACTGCCACTGGCACAGCATCAGTAATATGAGGCGTAGAAATCTCGTGCGTGGCAGGTGTAAGCTCAGCCTCAGTAATCGTAGACATACATTCCATGTGCGAGACAACTGGCAGTTTTACCGCGGCTGAGACCTGTGAGGATGTGCAGCTTGCTTCGATAGACTTCTCGCGTAGATCAGTAGTTTTTACATTACTGTTATTATCAGTGGTTGTGCTTGCCTCCTCGATCTCTGTCTCCTTGGCGATCGCTGTCTTCTTGGTGATCGCTGTCTTCTCTGTGACCTCTGTCTTCTCGGTGACCTCTGTGTTCTCGGTGACCTGCGTCTTCTCGGTGACCTCTGTCTTCTTGGTGACCTCTGCCTTCTCTGTGACCTCTGTCTCCTCACGAGCTTCACATTTCTTCTGCAGATCACACCTGTTCTCGTTCGTGGCAATAGTTTCCATGCAGGCAAAGTAGCTTGTGTCCATGTGTGTGTTTCCATGGCAACTCAGTTTATCCTTTGCAGGCTCTGGGCATGCACTGTTCTTCTGTTCTGTGTTGGTTGTTGGTATAATGTTTTCTTCTTCAGCTACCTGTGCATAGCTGTAGTTGCAATAATTCACAGACAATGCAATTTCATATACAATTATGCAAGTTTTAATTACGTACTGCACACAGCATGACTCTGTGGAGTGAAACAAACTTTCTCAACAAACATTCATGTTTTCTGAGCAACTTATACACATACACGAATTGGTTCCATTTCAAGCTATACATTTATAAGTAACTGTAATTATATCTATATTATATAGAATTAATATTAGATTACCTGTGAATCATTTGAGTTCACTGGAGATAAAAACTTTTTCTTCTTACCAAACTTTGGCACAAACTTGGCTGCAGCCTGGACATAAAACAAACAAAAATCGACAAGTGTGAACCAAGTTAGCTGAAACTTGTAATATTCATCTTAGGTACTTCTATGGTATGGCTAACAGTTCCACATTATATTTATGACAAAGAAGTTGGGCATTGTGGTACTATCTATATCAAAGGATTAGACAACAACTATTTTACTGCTTGCCACAATTTCAAAGCATAAATGTACATGGATACAACAAGTTAGATTGTCTCTACTTTCAATATATATATATATATATATATGAACTACCGTATATGATCGCGTAATAACCGCGGGCGCCTATAAGCCGCACCTCAATTTGAATCGGGTAACCAAGTATTGCGTCTAGTTCAGGTATAAACCGCACGCATAGTTTTGTTTCTCTTTTATACAGATTCGTAAGCAGATTATGAGCACATCATGACATGTTTGAAGAGTCCTTATACAAATTCAAAAATATTTCAATCATAGTTAATACTACATTATCAACACATTTAGGCAAACACGATTTATGCATTTATTTAATGAACGTTAGATTCACCCATTATCGCCCCCGTGAGTGACAAGGCTCAGCAACAATCGATGAACAAATATTTCCCCTCACGGTATGGCGCACTTATAAACCGCAGAGCAAATACAGGGTTGTAATCTGAGGCCAAATTTGCGGTTATTACGCGATCATATACAGTACATACCTGTGAACATGTCAAGTTCAACATCAGTTCTTTCGTTAATGATGGTGGCTGAGACTCAACTACAGCTTTTTTCTGATTTGATCTGTAAGAGTAAACGTATGACGGTATGTGTGGAAAAGTGCTTGATACTCTGTGAAATAAACTCGAGCAACACTTGCTTGCTAAACATCTCCGACATTCTGTGACTTTGTGTAATTCAATTTCTTATGATGGCATTGGCCATTGCAAGTTGCATGGCCCTGGCAAGAACAGTGCTGTGTGCTAACTCAGTAACTGGAGTAGCAGCACTTGACAGCGCTTAAATAAATAACTAAAGTATATAAACAGTAAGTTTTTACAAACATTTCTTTGGATGACTCAGTCTCTTGCTCCGTTCCTGATTTGCGCTTCTTTGCACCTGAAAATCAATTATTGATTATACTAGCAGGGCTCGAATTTCCCCAGTTTGAGGACTAATCCGTACGGATTTGTTCCTTCACAAATGAGCAAATCCGCTCAAAATCTTAGTAATTCGTACAGGGTAGGCTAAATTTTACTATGAAAGAAAAAATTGCATGCAGGACAAACCGTCCTGAATAAAATACCTTAAAGTTAAACATTACTATTTTAGCGTTGGGAGCTCAGCGTTTTATTGTACAGATTTGTGAGATAGATGATTGAAATGCTGTAAACGTCAAGTTATTTTTAAGTAACCCGTATGGATTTTCTACAGGTTTCCTCATGAAATCTCTAACAAATCCGTAGGGTAATTTACCCTACGGATTACCGGATTTCCTCTGAATTTCAAGGCCTGTACTAGGTACACAAACACTGAGTATGTAATATACTCATGCCATGGTAGCCCGACCAGGCTGTGCGACCGATTGTCTATACAGGGGTCGGTTCAAGGATAGAGAACATGGGTCCCAATAAAACCAATGTCATTTACATCAATATAAATATAATGCCCAATGGTTCAAGGATAGAGAACATCATCATGGGTCCCAATAAAACCAATGTCATTTACATCAATATAAATATAATATTATATCAATATAATAGGTTAGGGTTATGGTTAGGGTTATGGTTAGGATTAGGGTTAGGATTAGGGTTAGGGTTAGAATTAGGGTTAGGGTTAGGCACATTGGTTTTAGGCAGTGGCTACGGTAGCCGTATCTTAATGTCTCGAGGCTACGGGAGTCCATTCGCTTTCATACTTAACGAGACAAAGATGGCGGCGGTGGCACCAGATTTCGAAATAACGCCTTGGGAAATAAATTCACGATTTGAGAGTTTAGATGAGCTAGAACCCTAACCCTAACCCTAACCATAACCATAACCCTAAACCTAATGCCAAAAAGGGGCTTCAACGACTGACGGCTACCGTAACTCTAGCCACTGCGTTGGTTTTATTGGGACCCATGTTCTCTATCCTTGGGCCCAGGGGTCTTCTAACCCTAGCAAGACCGTTTCTTGGAGCTATATTATATATACTATAGTATAGCATAGGGATGCTTTGTGTTTCAATTGACTAGGCGTCACGAATTTCTATGGTAAAATTTGTAAAATTTTTTTTGTCATTTTTTACATTAAAAGTAAGAACTATTCACTAACGGGACTAAAATTATCCTCAAATTCTTACCTCATACCTGATAAGATTGTTTCTCAACTAGTTAAAAATCAAAAAACCTGGACGATTTGATATTGTGACTTTTTGTGTTCCTGACATTTACATTGCTTGCATGCAATGCATTGCTTGCTATGACTATGTTACATATGTCGGTATGAGTCACGAGTGTATGTTCACATCGAACAATATTATAGTAAAATAAGAAGTATAAACTATAATCATAATGCAGCAATTTAACCACAAAAAGTGAACAGAATTATTTAGGTACCGGTATATAGTTATAACTATATTTTGTGAAAAAGGAGAAATTTTATTTTTAGGCCCTAGGTACGATGACGTAATCACTGTTTGTACAAATTATAATTGAATCACAATAGTACGCAAAGAAGCCCACCTCTCGTCTTCATATTATGTTTATCCTAGAGATCCTTCAAAATTGTACAGCCTAGTAGAAACTTTGCCAACCGTCTACGTCTGCTAAGCTCGATGCTCGAATGAGGACGATGCGGATTCACCGGAAATTTGCCGATCCATTGCTCTCTTCCAGCGCTCCCGACCTCTAGCGGAAGCGTTGCGAACAAGAATGACAAGAATCACCAAAATGGCTCCATGTTTGTGAACAACAATCCATTATTCGAGCGTCATATGTATGTAGTTATTGCGGTTAGACCTTTTTATATTAAATGTAACTTGATAAAATTTGCTATATATAGCGGTATACAGTTAATGCGTGTTGCTGTCATTCGGTTGGGTTCCTTTCTGTTACATACTCGCTCATTCTACTCGACACTTGGTGACTGTTCTGTGTTGCTGTTCCTGTTGCCTGTTGGCTTACAGTAGGCCTACAGTTACTGTAGAGTCCGAGTCACAATGATAATGTTTCATGATGGATCATCCTAATTAGACTTGTGTTATAGTTACTATTATAGTTATGGCTTAAGTAAGACATTTGATGGTTTTGGTACTAATAGTAATACCAGGAGCTAATAATAACAAAGGAGTTTGACACGTATTTGGTACTGATTTCAGTTTTTCACTACATTTTGTCAGTTAGATATGAATAAAAATACAAATGTATACAAACATGAGCTTCTTTTGTTCACTGGTCCTTATTCTATCTTCCGGTAGTACTACAAACCGCGTAGCTTACTTCGTTTTGACATAATTCGTACTTTTGCACGACATGGTTTTCACGTTAGTTACCGTCGTGTGGCGATGCAAAGCCCGAAATTCGCACACACAGCTACTTAAAGGAGGGCATGGCAGGGATTGCCTCAGGCAGCGCCAGCGGCAACTGTACGCGGGCTAGAGCTAACGGTTGCTATGCAATTAATGCAAAACACGTGCGAAAAGCAACAATCGGCTGGAGCGTCAGTTTACTCATAACGATTCATACACATCATTCCTCCGCGGGTGAAGTAGTTCAGATATTTTACCAGCGCAGCGTTTATTTAAAAAAAACTGCGGGATTCAACCATAAAAACAAGGCCTTCTAACTAGTTTAAATGTAAAATAGTTTTAATTTTCAAACCCAGCATTGGTGCAACGTAACTTAATTTCTAGGCGAATTTTCTGCACTCGACTAGGCTACGGCCGAAAAGCCCTGGCGCGCCTCCTTCAACCAGCTGTGTGTGCGAATTTCGGGCTGTGCATTGCCACACGACGGTAACTAACGTGAAAACCATGTCGTGCAAAAGTACGAATTATGTCAAAACGAAGTAAGCTACGCGGTTTGTAATACTACCGGAAGATAGAATAAGGACCAGTGAACAAAAGAAGCTCATGTTTGTATACATTTTTATTTTTATTCACATCGAACTCGTACGACAAAATGTAGTGAAATCAGTACCAAATACGTGTCAAACTCCTTTGTCATTATTAGCTCTTGGTAATACCAATGGCAATGGCAATGTACTGATTTGCCAAGTTAGGAATGTGGGGTTTTCTGACTGCCCAATTTTGGAACCTTGATCGTGTACTTGTTTTAATTTAGGAGTGGCACAATGCCAAAAAGAAGAAGATCAGTTGCAAGTTTTGGCCGTGATGATGTATCTGATGCTAGTGGCACTTCCACCACCAAGCGTAGAAGAGTACCCCAACAAGATCCAGTAAGTTTCAAATCAATAACTAAGTTGAACTACTTCTAGTAAGAAGATTTTGACCAAATATATTGCATTTTATGTTCTCTCTACTAAGTATGCTTGCGTGTAGCTCTAGTACTATAGCCCTTGTTCGCCACATGCGAATTGTGGTGCCTGTGGCAAACAAGGGCTATAATACTGCAGGGTGCGAAATTAACGTGAGTCCGGAGTCAAATACTCCCTGATTTACTGTCGGACTCCCTGATTTGACATATATGCAAGGAGTCCGTGTGACTTCCTGAAAATTCTGCCATGCTAACTAGTTCGTTCCGGAACACGGCCTCACGGAATTACTGTATTTTTTCAGCTAATGTCCAAAGAAAATTTGGCAGACATGCAACTGCATGAATCTTAAAAATAAGCACATGCGTTATTGTTAATATCTTTGATTTTGAACCTCAGACTGCGGACTCCCTCATTTTGCTGCGGACTCGCTCTTTTTGAGGGTAGGGAGTCTGTTGGACTAGGGGGTCTTGTTTCTACCCCTGATACTGGAGTTAGCTTTGATGCTGATAACACATTGTCATCTTGCAGTTATTTAATGGTTGTGTAATGTATATATATGTACATGTGATACTGTGACAATTCACAGCATGAAAGTTGAGTCCCTTATTAGATACGTTCTCCATTACAACTATTCCCAAGTTCAATTTAATTTAATTACAGAATGATGTCTGCCAAGAGCTCTTTGACATCATCAGAAACTACAAGGATGAATCTGGACGAATCATCTGTGAGACATTTATCCGTGCTCCAAATCGCAGGTTAGTCTTTGTACTGCTGTGTGGGTAACAGACTAACAGGAGTTTGTTTAAAGGAACACGAAACATCGCCACATTGTAGGTAATTGCTATGTGCTATGTTGTTCTGCTACATAACCTCAGTTTCCCTTTCTAGTTATAATTCTGCAACATCACCACAGTAATGCCGTATAAGAGATGTATCCCTCATAGATTAAATCGTCAGTGTGAGGTTTCTTGGTCTGGTTTTGCCTCTAGGTTTGTGGAAAGTCTTTAAAATCCATGCAAATATTTATGTATGGTTGCATGAATGCTCCGGACTACCACATAACTATATACGTACCTATGCTTGCAGGAATGCTCCGGACTACCACATAACTATATACGTACCTATGCTTGCAGGAATGCTCCGGACTACCGCGCAATAACCTATTAACGTACCTATGCTTGCAGAATTCTCCGGACTACCACATACTGAACTATTTACGTACCTATGCTTACAGGAATGCTTCGGACTACCACATAACTATATATGTACCTATGCTTACAGGAATGCTTCGGACTACCACATAACTATATTCGTACCTATCTTGCAGGAATGTCCGGACTACCCACATAACTAATTCGTACCTATGCTTGCAGGAATGCTCCGGACACCACATACTGAACTATTTACGTACCTATGGCTTGCAGGAAT
The DNA here is from genome assembly GCF_000485595.1 of Priapulus caudatus. Lineage (NCBI taxonomy): Eukaryota > Metazoa > Priapulida > Priapulimorpha > Priapulimorphida > Priapulidae > Priapulus > Priapulus caudatus. The sequence continues at coordinate 78,040 of NW_014577546.1, read as the reverse complement.
GCTCCGGACTACCACGACGTCGTCAGTTCTCCGATGGACTTCATGCGGATGCAGCAGAAGCTGAAGCTGCAGGAGTACACCGACGTCGAGCAGATGACCAACGACATCGAGCTCATGCTCAGCAACGCCAAGTCATACCACAAGGTGCGCGAAGCAATTATGCATACCATTGTTTCAATAAACCTTGACCAAGGGATCAAGGTTACCCGCAATCGCAAGGTCGACAATTGGCGTGCCGGCGTCGGTGCGAGCCGCGGTCGCTACGACGATGACATGGCCTAGATTTCGCCCGTTTGTGGTCTTAGAATATTTGTTATTTTTTTCCGATGTCGGTTCGACACGAGCAGCGGCCGCTGCGAAGTATTTTTTAATTGAGCGGAGACAACCCGCGGTGTAATGTTAGATCACACGGTCATGCAGTGATGAACAGTTGCCGTGGCAACTAGCCGTTACCTGTGAAAATCGTCTGGGGACCAGAGCAGTGGTTACAAGTCATGGTTATTTTCTTGGTTAAACGTTCCTCGGGTATCCACGAGTCAGCTCGGTCCGGGAACAATCAAACGGCATCCCGCGGATCAACGAGGTCAGCTCGTGGATAGATTATTGTGTTTGTTACTCTGATTTCCAACAGATGGCAGCCACTACCTCCGCCTAGATATTAAACGAGGGACAGTCTAATAATCTACCGCCAGTCTTACATGAACTAAAGAATAACAATGTCTTTACCGTTGATATCGAATTGTGAAATTATGAGTTTGAGATTCAAGGTAAATTCGTAAAACAGAATGGA
>NW_014577546.1:70670-76383 GCF_000485595.1 Priapulus caudatus | reverse complement strand
ATGCTGCACACGGTGAACTCGGCCGCGACGCGCGATTTTAAGCTGGGGGAAACAGACATCTATGAATTCATACTGATTGACACTCTTAATCTAAATAAAGTTTTTCTGATAACAATGTTCGTGGGCGTCTGGGCTAGCTAGTGAAAGTTAGGTCAGGGCTAGTGGTTTTCCTCAGTTACTAGCCCGATGGTCTAGTGAAATAAAAAGTTAATGTTGAACCCTGTATTTGAACGTGTAAGGGTGAGATAACACTCATGCAGAGTAAATGTGTCAGTTTGGTTAGCTTTCCTGCAAAGGTGGTGCTAAATCAAAAAGTGAATATGCGGTAAAAACAAGAAAATCTCAGTGCAGGGCGGTAGGTGCATCGTTAACACCGGCAGCGTTGAACGTGTTAATCGACACACTTTGACATGTGCGAGATTGTGTGGTGTTCCTGTATTGTTAACTGGGATTTTTTTGGCCTTACTAACTTGTAGTTGTAACTCAGTGCTATGTGTGATTATTAAGAGCGAAAAACCTTAAAGCTAGCCCCACTGCACAGGACATCTCCTTTGGCTTAATTGCAACGTTTCTCTAATAGACAAGTTTTTATCGCATATTTGTTTAAAATATTTTGCTAATCGTATTGTAGATCAATCTACTCATAAGCGCTTAATTTTTATTTGCTAAAGCCTATAGATGGTAGTGGCGGTGCAGGTGACTAACGCTTATTTCACACTGCTGTTGTGCGTGAGAGGCTAACCAGTAAAGTGAATAAGGTAGTTGTTGACCCTTACTACGGACATTGTAGGAAGATACGCAGGAGTACGCTGATGCCTGCGCGCTGTGGGATCTGTACCTTGACTTCAAGAAGGACGTGACAGAAGCAGATGATGGGGACCTTGGGCAGGCCTATGAGGTATGAGCGTAGTGAGGGTGAGGGCAGATATATTTGCATACACATGTACGACATCATTTTGCTGGATGCGTGCGTGGTACCAGTGTATGAAGTACAAATACGAGGCAAATTTACGTGTACCTAACTTGCTTAATCATCCTATCTGCCTTAATCAGATAACCACAACTCTATCAGATACTGTACTGCTCTCCCCTCCTCCTACTACTTCACTAACCCTCCCTCGTGACCCTAGTTGTCGTGATGAGGGTAAAAGCCCACGACCATCGACCTGTTACGCGACAGTTTCCGTTCCTACCGCAATCGCGTCACTCACCACCCTCGCCGCTGCTGCAGGAGGAAGGATCGGAGATGACCGACCCCGAGCGTCTCAGCTTCAAGGGCGAGCTGGATGAGACGACGTGCAGCAGCGTAGCGTCGGGCGCGGCCGCGACGGACTTTGCCGGTGGCACATCCCATGGGCAGGAGAAGCAGAAGCTGTCGGTGCAGGAGATTGACCAGCAGCTGGAGGAGCTGTTCTCGGCCGCCTACAACCTGCAGGACAGTGCCGGCCGTGAGGTCAGCATCGTCTTCAGGATCCTGCCATCGCGCAGGGTGAGTGACGCCGCGCCGCGGAGGGAGGTAGGGGGAGAGGAGGAGGTGGGGAGAGGAGGAGGTGGGGGAGAGGAGGAGGTAGGAAGAGGAAGACTTGTGTGAAGAGGAGGGGGAGGAGGGGGGGAGAGGAGGAGGTAGGAAGAGAAAGACGTGTATGGAGGGGAGGAGAAGGAGTTATCGAAGGGAGGAGGAGGAGGTGGCGAGAGGAGGAGGAGGAGGTGGTAAGAGAAGGAGAAGGAGGAGGCATGTGGAGGAGAGGAGGAGGAGGTATGTGAATGGGAAGGAGGTGAGAGGAGAATGGGGTGGTGAGAGGAGAATGAGACGGAGAGAGGGGGAGGAGGTGGCCAGAGGAGGAAGTAGAGAGGAGAAGGCGGTAGCGCGATGCCTGTGATTAGCATAGCAGTGTCCTCGCCCTGATTGACCCATCGTTATCGAATGACATAATGAGGGCAACGTAGGTAACGCATCGACGGCGATTCATGCGCAGGTGTATCCGGAGTACTACGACATCATCGACAACCCGATTGACCTGAAGACGATCGGTCAGCGCGTGCAGGAGGGTCGCTACCGCAGCCTGGAGGAGATCGAGAAGGACCTGCTGCAGATGGTGAAGAACGCGAAGATGTTCAACAAGCCCGGCTCTCAGATCTACAAGGTGAGCAACGGCTCTTACCGTGTGTGTGTTAGTGGGTGGGAGGAGGTGGTGCGTGTGTGTGGGTGGGGGAAGGGGGATATATACGTTTAAGGAATTTTTAAAGAAGTTGGTATTTAAAATATGTGAAATAAAATGTTTCTCAACAACCCTGTCTAAAACCTGCAAAAAAAAACAAGAAAATTGTTCGAAGTCGTGGTTGTAATGAGAAATTTGTCATGTTCGTCAGGATGCGATGGTGATAAAGAAGACAATTGTGAGCAAGAAAGCAGAGCTGCAGGTTAGATCGCACCTGTCCAAGTCGAGCGAACGAATCAGGTACGTCCGCGTTGATTAAGACAGCGCGCTTCCTAGTGTTTTAACCCGCGACGCTCGTGTCAACAGTCCTAGTTACGTAGACGTTAACGTGGCGAAGCATCGCGTTACAACAGCTGCTGCTGCTGCTGCAGGTCACGTCGTCACGGCAACATAAGGGGCATGTCGGCGGTCGCGGCGACGCTGCAGTATCCGGAGGACGAGGAAGATGCTGAGCAGGATGAAGATGAGGACCAATGCGACGACATGGACGACGACGACAACGACGAAGGTGAGGCAAAGGTGGCAAGGCGCGTCTCGCCTTTACGAGGCTACAGGTCTATACGGGGTTTTGTTGCTGGGAATGGGATGTTGTAGTATCTCAAGGAACTTTGGAGCTAAAGTCGTAACAACATTTTTGTAACACAGGCACACGTACGTATACACATACACACACTAGTACGTGTCTACACTCATGATCACACACAGGCACGTGCTCATGTATGCATACATCGAAACTCCTACACGCGTGCAAGCATGCACACACGCATGCATTCATGCATGCACGCGCAACCGCACGAGCAAACGTACATTACAGGAGTGTGTAGTTAGCTGTCCTTTCTGCGTGAGAACTTGATGAATCATGCGTCCGTCTACCTTGACATTCTAGGACGGGATGAGGAGAATGAGCTGCTGCAGCTACAGCTGTACGAGGCAGTGCGTAACTACACGAACATCAACAACGAGATCCTCTCTGAGCCATTCTACAAGCTGCCATCGAAGAGGTGAGAAACGTGGCTTTTTATTACGCATAGTAAAATCACCCGTGCACGCGCGAGTGGTATGTCTAAATGCTGCCGCATGCGTGGCGCTACCGAAAAACTGATATTCACGACTATTATTTTTAAGCTGAACCGAATACATTGCTTAATTTTAAAGAGTTGGCGTAGTCAGATGTTCTTACGTCTGACGAAAGTCGAGATATATATGTATAGGCATATATTCATTTAAACCATAAAGCTATTCGGGCGCCGTGTGTGTGTATATATATATATATGTATATATAATAATAATACATAAATATATATATATATTGTTATTGAGTTGCAGTTAGCTTGTTTGTCGGTGGGTTAATGACTCGTACGTGCGCTGTTTCTGCGTGACTCGTCGGTGGTCGTGTCGCATTACTAATGTTGCTTGTACCCGCGACAGGTTGTATCCTGATTACTACGAAGAGATCAAGCACCCGGAGTGTCTGCACAACATCCACCGCAAGATCAAGGTGAGAGGCAGTGCGTAGCAGCAAGATGGCTTCATTCTCATGCCGTCTTCTTCCTACTCCTTACCTGTATACTATTATATATATGTCGTATATCTAATGATTAAATAATCTATAACAATATATTATAATAATTATAATTATATCGATATATAAAATATATACTATATTAGCATCCTTGCCCTTACCTGTATACTATCATATATGCATTATATATCTAATTATTAAATAATTCACAACAATATATTATAATATTATAATTATATAAATATGTAAAAAATATAATATATTTGCATATCTATCTATTATGCGTCCACGTTAAATTCGTACCAAGTCGTCGAAACGATACGCAATGCTGTATATAAAACCATGTCCAAGCCTTGGCGCAGGCCCTGGGTTTCGATACCCTCGTCGAAAAAACGCCAAACACTCACCGATTCCTGATCGAAAATCGATTAGTATGCGAGTTTGCGATGTGTTGGTAAACCCGATCGGTGTGGTCTCTCTCTCTCTCCTGCAGAAGGGAGCGTTCGGCAGCGTGGAGGAGGTGATGGACGAAATCAACGTGGTGTTTGAGAACGCGAAGCAGTACAACGAGCCGGGCTCGGGCATCTACCGTGTTGCGCTCAAGCTGCAGAAGATGCTGGAGAAGAAGCGGCGAGACGTACTCGGCAAAGACGGAAAGGTACTAGTGGTAGTAGTATTAGCTACCCTTACATAGTCTATACATAGTAGTGAAAAAGATGGGAAGATACTATTAGTTAGCCCTAGACGTGATGCGGCCATGTTGCCGAGGCGCGCCGAGGATTGACACTTTGTGTCTTCCAATCACAGCGTACCCCGCACTTCTCCGTTATAATTTCAAAGGTGGGTACCCATTGAGGTACGGAATCGCCGATCTCAAGAACTAGGGCATTCTGTCTGCTAGGCTAGAACGGTTTCCTACGATAGAGTTTGGCACAAAAACGAAAATAACACGCTGTTTAGCGCACTGCGCTACTTCCTTGTGTTGGCATTTTCGCATCTCCGTAATCAGAATAAGCCCCGCCTTCTTCGTTGATGGGCATGAATGGGCCTCACCGACGTGACCGGTTCCTTTCCCCAGCCTGTTTACTTTTCGTAAATAATGAAATGCCCGGCCGATGCATGTCCCATCGAACAGGAAAATTTTCTGCATTTTCACTCGCTGTCGGAAGTGAACGAGTGCGTCGTTCATTCAACAATTCAATAAAACACACACAACGTTCTGGTTTGGAGCTAATGTTTACATGCCACAGCGCCATCTCTTGGATGTTTTATAAGTAAATATGGGGATTTTCAATAAAATAATGCGTTTTTATATGTATTTACGACGATTTACGTATAGAAACTATATGTTATTTTTACTGATTTCTCCATATCTTTCCTTGGAGTTTTCATCGTCTTTCAATGTCTTTCGGTAGGGTTTCTGCGTGATTATTATTTTGCGCAAGCACTCATTTTGGAAATCCTCCAACATTTTTACTTCTTCCTTAGTTAAGTTAGTCCATCTTTCACTGTTATTTAGGAAGGAAGGTAAAACTGTGCATTCGTATAATTTCACTCTTGCTTCTATAGTATGATTTCCATAATTTTGCGCTTCTGCCCATGATAATATTTCCCTCATCATGAACCTACATTTTCCAGTTCGGACTCTTATCATATCGTTATAACCTCCTATATCATTCATTAAATCCCCTAGGTATGAATATTTGGTGCATTTTTTGATTACTTGGTTGCCTATTAATATCTCCTTCTCCAGTTCTCTATCTTTTCTTTGTATGTGAATTTTATAACCATTGTATTTGTTTTGTTCATATCAAATTCTAATCTTTTTGATTCAGCTTATCTGGAGAATGACTGAGCGATTTTTGTTACTGTTTTATAATCTCCAATTCCTACAATATCATCAATATATAATCATTGTCATCTTCTAAAACTACAGACCATCCGCTGACCGCTGTGGAGACGTGCGCCGGGC